>NC_047115.1:23428158-23728158 GCF_902500255.1 Thalassophryne amazonica | reverse complement strand
CAGTCTAAATCTGTGATAGTGAGCACTTCTCTTTTGCTGAGATAATCCATCCCACCTCACAGGTGTGCCATATCAAGATGCTGATTAGACACCATGATTAGTGCACAGGTGTGCCTTAGACTGTCCACAATAAAAGGCCACTCTGAAAGGTGCAGTTTTGTTTTATTGGGGGGGGGGGGAATACCAGTCAGTATCTGGTGTGACCACCATTTGCCTCATGCAGTGCAACACATCTCCTTCGCATAGAGTTGATCAGGTTGTCAATTGTGGCCTGTGGAATGTTGGTCTACTCCTCTTCAATGGCTGTGCGAAGTTGCTGGATATTGGCAGGAACTGGTACGCGCTGTCGTATACGCCGGTCCAGAGCATCCCAAACATGCTCAATGGGTGACATGTCCGGTGAGTATGCCGGCCATGCAAGAACTGGGACATTTTCAGCTTCCAAGAATTGTGTACAGATCCTTGCAACATGGGGCCGTGCATTATCCTGCTGCAGCATGAGGTGATGTTCTTGGATGTATGGCACAACAATGGGCCTCAGGATCTCGTCACGGTATCTCTGTGCATTCAAAATGCCATCAATAAAATGCACCTGTGTTCTTCATCCATAACAGACGCCTGCCCATACCATAACCCCACCGCCACCATGGGCCACTCGATCCACAACATTGACATCAGAAAACCGCTCACCCACACGACGCCACACATGCTGTCTGCCATCTGCCCTGAACACTGTGAACCGGGATTCATCCGTGAAGAGAACATCTCTCCAATGTGCCAAACGCCAGCGAATGTGATCATTTGCCCACTCAAGTCGGTTACGACAACGAACTGGAGTCAGGTCGAGACCCCGATGAGGACGACGAGCATGCAGATGAGCTTCCCTGAGACAGTTTCTGACAGTTTGTGCAGAAATTCTTTGGTTATGCAAACCGATTGTGTCAGCAGCTGTCCGAGTGGCTGGTCTCAGACGATCTTGGAGGTGAACATGCTGGATGTGGAGGTCCTGGGCTGGTGTGGTTACACGTGGTCTGCGGTTGTGAGGCTGGTTGGATGTACTGCCAAATTCTCTGAAACGCCTTTGGAGACGGCTTATGGTAGAGAAATGAACATTCAATACACGAGCAACAGCTCTGGTTGACATTCCTGCTGTCAGCATGCCAATTGCATGCTCCCTCAAATCTTGCGACATCTGTGGCATTGTGCTGTGTGATAAAACTGCACCTTTCAGAGTGGCCTTTTATTGTGGGCAGTCTAAGGCACACCTGTGCACTAATCATGGTGTCTAATCAGCATCTTGATATGGCACACCTGTGAGGTGGGATGGATTATCTCAGCAAAGGAGAAGTGCTCACTATCACAGATTTCGACTGGTTTGTGAACAATATTTGAGGGAAATGGTGATATTGTGTATGTGGAAAAAGTTTTAGATCTTTGAGTTCATCTCATACAAAATGGGAGCAAAACCAAAAGTGTTGCATTTATATTTTTGTTGAGTATATAATCATATAATATATCTATATATCATATCAGCATATTATACATTTCAGATTGTTTTTGGAAATCATGAATGTCGTGTCCTCCAGACAAAAGAGGAAAAACACCATCCAGATTGTTACCAGTGCAAAGTTCAAATGCCAGCATCTGTGATGGTATGGGGGTGTGTTACCCCCCCCGCCCAAGTAATGTCTACATCATGACATCATGAATTAAAAGAAATAAAAATCTAAAAGCCAAAATGATGGTTTGAATAACAGACTTTATTTGCATCAATTATGAAGAAATACAAATAGTATACAGTCCAAGACATAATCAGTGTCTGTAAATATTCATGTATCCATCCCCTGACTTGTCTGAAGAAAACTGGATGTAAAAGTGATGGGTTATATGTGTTATTTTAACAGTGGTGCACTTACTTATCATTTTGGCTTTTAGAATTTTATTTCTTTTTATTCATTACATAGAGATTACTTTTCACTGAGAGTTTAAAGAGTATAATTGTAGACATTTTCATATAAAAAGCCTGAATTTGTTGTTTTATTTTTTGATGTCCTAGAAAAATTTTAACATGGAAAAGCTCGATGATTTAAAAAAAATGTAATTTTAGCTTTTATTCCTTTTATTTATTTAATTCCTTTTACTTATTTACTTTTTATTGTGTTTTTAATCTTAATTCATTTTATTCTGCCTTTTAAATAATGTTTGTGAAGCACCTTGAGGTGATTTGTCGTGATTTGGAGCTATATAAATTTGAAATTTGAAAACAGAAGCTTCTTTGTGGTGTTTGTACTTTGAGAGCGTTTCTGGCTAGTTTTTGTTTTGGACCACTTATAAAGTTCACAGCTGACACGGCAGTGATTTTCTTTGCAGCCGCTGTACCTCACTTGGTATTATTTTTGTTTTCAGAAACCAGACAAAGAAGTACAATCAGACTTTGATCTTGCTGTAAATCATTCAGCGCGCTGATGCACACCAGCTGCTGGATGAATCACTGTGGAATGTGTGCTGACTTTAGCAGCTTTTCGAAGACTATTCTTACATTCATTTTGAGAAGTTTTACTTGAAGACTGAAAATAATCTTTTATTCTTCTAATTTTAATGCATGTTTGTTAGGAGGATTTAAGAGATAATATTCAAGATCCTTCAAGACACACAAACTGGCTCACTGAGTACATACCCGTTTGAAACCTTAGATTTGAATAATATAGCAACATTATGATGACTTTAGAAATAGTCACACATCAAGACAAACATCATGCCATCATGGCAAATACAGAAGGCCTCCACACCCTCTGATTCCTGAGTAAAACAGAAAACACACTTTACATTTAAAGGGACATTTTCAGATGTGTTTTATGTAAAGACAAGTTGTGGTACAGTCAGGTCCATAAGTATTTGGGCAGTGATACTATTTTTGTAATTTTGCATCCCTGAATCACCACAATGGGGTTGAAATGAAACAATCATCATGTGCTTGCAGTCTGAATTTAGTTGGCACATGGACACTTCCAAGACACTGAATAGTCACTTTATTTACATCAGTCATTAAGAAAAATGAACAGTGTGTTACCACATGTTGTGGAGTACACAGTTCTCAAAAAAATGTGTGATAGTCACTCAATTGTTCATAAGGTCACAAATGAGAGAAGCCACCAAGATGTCAAGATAACTGTGACGGACTTAATCTTCTTAGTTCATGAGCCAGTCGTCAATTTTGACCTAATCGGTGCCACTTAAGGGGACAAAACAACACTTAGAATCCAGCCTCAGTGTACCATGACCTACACATTAATGACAATTAATGGTGGGCATCCCAGGGTGTGGTAGATGTAGCCACCATTAATTGTCATTAATGTGTAGGTCATGGTGCACTGAGGCTGGATTCTAAGTGTTGTTTAGTCCCCTTAAGTGGTACCGAAAATCTGCTGGGTGTGATTGGAGTAACTGTACATAGAGCCACTTGTTGCTGTTGTACCAGCAGTCAAGGCTGGAGTGCCACAAACAAAGTTTCATACATGATCAAATCTCGTCTTGTGTGCCCTATGTGCCTTCTGCCAAAGTAGAGCTGAAATTTCACGAATTGTAATTAATATTTTACAAATGAATAAAGAAGTCAAAGAAAAATCCTTCCCTATGCCACTCCACTATGAAGCTGTGTGACTTGTGATGCAACAAAGTGGAAATTTGTGTAGTTTCATCAGTCACATCTATTGAAGCCTACAATTCAGTCTCGCCTTGGTGGCTTCCCTCACTTCTGTACGTCTTTCACAGTCACTCAGTTTTTGAGAACTGCCTATCTCAGACTGATTTATCACACATTACCATGCTGTTTACATTTCTGCTTATGTTTGAAATGAAGTCCAAGACATATTCATATTCTTGGAAATGTTAATGTGTCTATTCTTTGATTTTGCTAAAGAAAATTGGCTCTAAAAGTGATTTCACTACATTTACTATGTCCAGTTACTTATGGAAATATGTGACAATACAAATATCTTGATTGTTTAATTGAAAGTGAATTCTGGTGGGTAACAGAAGGCAAAATGATCAAAATTGTGGCATTTTCCAAATATGTAGGCCTGATTGTATGTGTTGTTGTGGCATCTACTTTTAAAAAAAAAAAGATTGTTACCACTTTGTCTGACCTCCATTTCTGTGTGTGTGTGCTTGAGCAGAAATTTGTGAGCAGAGCTTGTGAACGTGACCTTTTTTAAACATTGTTTTCAGATAAAATGTGTTATTTAGTCACTGTAGAGCCTGTGGTCTAAATGTTAGAGGTGGATAGCAGACGGACATGACTGGATGTTTGCCAGTTCAGTCCCCTGCTTCAGTAGGAAAAATCTGGCTGGAGAAGGTGAAAATGTACAATTTGTCCTCAATATTGCTGAAGTGTCCTTGAGCAAAGCCCTTAACCCCCCCCCCCCGAGCCAGATTGTTCTCTAGCTAATAATTGAGACCGTGGTTATATCAAGGCACTTACAAAGGTGTCACTGCGTGAGTGTGAACAGCCTGCAAAGAGTGAACGGCACTCCAGGAAAACTCCCCAGATTGACAGAGATAAAAATAAGTCCGGAACATGCAATCAGAAAAGTCCGACTCTGTCCCGTTATAGCCAGCAGACGTAACTGTGCAGAGACACGTTATGGCTTTAAATGCAATTGTAGTCATTTTAATAACATTGATTTGAGCTGATACTGGTGATTGGTCGATGAGAGTCATTGAAAAACGAATCAAAATTAGCCCGAGAGGAAACGTGTACAAATAACTCATTTCCACAGTTAGTATTTTAGCCTGTTTCTTATTTAAGCCCACTGTGGAGATTTAAGCCCTCTGATGGGAAATGAATTCTGCTGCGGCTAGTTCTCTTTCCTCACCTCGGCTCTATTTCACCAAAATCACATACCCATACATTATGATTTATTTCTCAGCTTGTACAAGGTCAAAAATGCAAAACTTTGGATCAGCTAAAAGACAGGTCCTAGGGGATATTGTGGAGGGGAAAAAAATGAAAGTAAATTATACTTGG
The DNA here is from genome assembly GCF_902500255.1 of Thalassophryne amazonica. Classification (NCBI taxonomy): domain Eukaryota; kingdom Metazoa; phylum Chordata; class Actinopteri; order Batrachoidiformes; family Batrachoididae; genus Thalassophryne; species Thalassophryne amazonica. The sequence goes on along the minus strand of NC_047115.1, from coordinate 23,723,132 downwards.
TAGGAGTAAATGAGGGTTTTTTTTTCCCCAAAAAATGAATTCCGATTTACGTCATTTTTTTGCTTGGCATTTGAGCTGTGTTTAGTTGATATGTGATTGAAGTAGATACTTTTGTAGAGGAGATTTCGCTTGACATTTTGATGTATAATAAGTGTATGTTGGTGTCAGCATTGGTTAGTTATGAGGGTTAAAATGTTCCAAAGCAGGGCAAGTCCCCAAATTCGGGGACTCTTGGGTTTAAGAGGATTTATATTACAGATTTTTAAAGCCCTTTGAAGCTTTTAGGATTTTGTGTTTTCATTCTGAACACACCATGGGGTTATTGCACAGCTTCACCACTGAGATGCTTTCACAATAATGTTGGGAACTTTACGATCATCTGCACCATGTTAGTCAATAAGGGTTTCCTCCAAACATGATGCCTGGCATTCACGCCAAAGAGTTCAATCTTTGTCTCAACAGACCATTTAATTTTGTTTCTCATTGTCTGAGAGTCCTTGAGGTGCCTTTTGGCAAACTCCCGGTGGGCTGCCATGTGCCTTTTACTAAGGAGTGGCTTCCGTCTGGCCACTCTACCATACAGGCCTGATTGGTGGATTGTTGCAGAGATGGCTGTCCTTCTGGAAGGTTCTCCTCTCTCCACAGAGGAATGCTGGAGCTCTGACAGAGTTATTATCTGGTTCTTGGTCATCTCTGGTCACAGATCTTCCATCTGCAAAATATAGTTAAGATTCATCCCATCCTGTCTTTGGCTGATGCTGAGACCCCGATTCATGCATTTGTCTCTTCTAGATTGGACTACTGCAATGTTCTATTTTCTGGTTTACCACAGTCCAGCATTAGGGCCCTCCAATTGGTTCAAAATGCTGCTGCCAGACTTTTGACAGGAAGCAGAAAGTTTGACCACATTACACCCATTTTGGCATCCCTTCACTGGCTTCCTGTCCCAGTGAGATCAGATTTTAAGGTTCTGCTACTAGCCTATAAAATTGTTCACGGACTGGCACCTCCTTACCTAGTTGATCTAATTAAACCTTACGTACCGGCCTGGGCTTTGTGTTCTCATGGTGCAGCACTACTTTGTGTCCCTAGGGTGCATAAAAAGTCTTTGGGTCATAGAGCTTTCTTTTATCATGCCCCTGTTCTGTGGAATGATCTTCTTGCGTCAATAAAACAGTCAGATTCTCTGGAGACTTTCTCATTAGGACCTTCAAAGCAGCAGAAATGTATTTGTGCCTTGAGACAATCCTGTCTTGTAGGTCTACAGACAATTCCTTTGACTTCATATTTGGTTTGTGCTCTGACATGCACTATCAACTGTGGAACCTTATATTTAGACAAGTGTGTGTCTTTTCAAATCATGTCCAATCAGCTGAATTTAGCCCAGGTGGACTCCAATTAAGCTGTAGAAACATCTCAAGGATGATCAGTGGAAACAAGATGCACCTGAGCTCAATGTTATATGTCCATGTGATTTCTTAGTTTTGTTACTCTCCAAAAATTAGCAAAAATCTAAAACAAACAAACAAACAAACAAAAATCACTTTGCCATTATGGGGCGTGTAGAATTTTGAGGGAAAAAAAAACAAAGAATTTCATCCCTTTTGGAATAACAAAATGGGGAAACTGTAAAGCGCTGTGAATACTTTCTGGATACTCTGTAAAGCATAAAAGTGCATTTCAATCATGTCTCCAATATGTGTTATGTGCACATCTGGCCCTGTCTCCTCCTGTCTTATTTTGAAACCTATGGCCTCCTGTGTGTGTCTGTGGATTTCCTCACGTGTTGTCCTCCAGGTGCTATGTGTTGTCTTGATTACTTCCCCTCTTCTCCTCCTGTGTTCAGTGCTAGATTGTCTTGTGTGTCATGCTGAGCTTTCCTTCATCCCTTGTCCTTCTATGCTGCTTGATAACTGACACCTGCTCTGTCTTCTGGAGTTTGTCTTCTGGAGTTTTTGCCTGTCCCTCTGGACTCTGGTACCTAGTTCTGACTGCCTGCTTGTCTAACGGACAACTCTATGTTCCTGATCCCTTACTAGTTTGTTTTGCTGTGTGTAACAAGCTGAACATTAAAATACTACCCTGTGTCTTTTCCTTCAACTCGGTCATGGGTTGAACTCGAGTCTTCATAGTATGCAGCTTATAATGTTAAGACTAAAAATCACGCTAAGAATTTTAACTTTCACTGTGTTGAATTACAGAATCACCCACAAATAATAATAAATGAACTTAATCATGTTTTTCCAACATTTTCATTTCTGAATTCTTTTTCAGATCATTTTCACAGAACATTCTCAAACCGGTAAAAACAAAAGAAACAAAGTAAAAAACAAACAAAAAAACTGTGACATATACTTTGGAAAATATAATACTTGACCAGTGATGACAAAAATCACTTTCAGTTCTCAACCTCCAGTGACCAACAGTATCAAATGCAGTACTCAGTACAAAGAGTAGCATCACTTAATGGAGTCTGCATCCACATCCAAAAACTGATCACTCACCACTTTTGAAACTGTAATTTCCACAAAATTGTGAACCCTTCATGCTGACTGCAGAGGTTCAAAAACAATCTTCTCTGGCAAATATTCAAGAAGCTGATTAGACACCACTTTCTCAACAGCTATGATTTAAAAAGGACATATAAGAAATGTGTCATAGTTTGCCGTTATCCCTGGGTCCATGCTAGATTCCTAAAGGAGAGGTTTGACTTCAGAAATTTTAAAGAATTTAAAATGCTGAGTGATTACCGTGGGTCTTTAACATGTCAATATGGCCATAGATCAAGAAAGCAAGCAGAATATTTAACACTCCAAGTACCGCTGACAAATTCTGTAAAGGAATAATGTTAATGTTGTTAATGTTGTTTCACTGTCTGATGATCCTACCAGATTCCATCACATAACTAAGGACCTGTCCACGTTTTGTATCGTATCGCCGTTTTGTCCACGTTGAACTGCTGTTTTCGGAGCCTGAAAATGATACTTCACAGAGTGGATAAATCTCAAAAAGCTGCCTTTGCATTTTCATATGTGCAACCATTGCACAACTTTTGCAGAATGATGATGTCATAACCCCACCTCTCTAACCTCATCCTTACCACCCACCGCAAGACGCCATATCTTTCTCTGTCAGGTGTCTCAGATTCTGCACCTGAAACTCGTCCATTATATCAACATCTTTGGATTGATTCTCTTGTAGTTTAGTTTCGAGTTTTCGATTTATAAGTCAGTGTGACTTAAAGCAGAAGCTTGACTTCGTATGCGCATATGCAGCATCTTCTTCCCAGGTTTTTTCTGGAAGCATTACAGTGCCACATACAGGCCGGGCATATATACTACAGTTTTCAGTCATTTTCAGTGGTTCATATGTATATGCAAAGAAATTAAAAAAAAAAAAAAAATCATCCACTGAAAAATTTGAAGAGCTTGCAGACTGGTGGCTCCTTGTTCATTTTGCCAAAATATTAAAAAATAATTAAGGATTATACTCATTACTATTAACTAAATAAGGATAATAAACTGCCTTGGCATGTTTATAATCTGCTGAGCAATCATGCCATTCACAACAAGCTTCCTCCAGCCATGAGTGGTGCATCTGCACTCTAAACTCCTGCATTTATGCTTCAGAACACGTGCACGCTCCCGGTAAACTAGTGCGACTATTCTGCTTTCTAATCATAACAAGTCCAGCAAATCTCAAAACCATTTGTTCCATTTAGAAACTCTTTCATTGTAATTCGTTGTGTCACTTGTATACCAGTGGGTGCTTATTTTCATTCAAATGCAAAATGCCCAAATAAATAAATTAATAAATAAAACTGGAGTTATTAGGTTTTCACATGGAAGCAGCACATTCACCTGTAATAAACAGTTGTTTCTCCATGCAGCTGTGATCAAACCACCTTTATCCCTCCGTGCACCAATTAAATGGAGTGGTGTGCATGTCTTCTCGTTCAAGACTCTGTGTATTACCTGTTTGTGTTATCGGCCTCAGAGAACACAGCAATCCTCTTCCAGCGGCAATGATTCAGCCGCTGGAAGAGGATTGCTGTCTGGAGACAGTATGTGTGTATGAAATTGCCAGGATTCAGCCTGGTACTTTCTGTATACACAAAGAATCCTTCAGCATCCTGGAACATGATGCAGGAGAAAATGCTCAAAGGGTTAATATTGTGTATACCCAGTGTCATTTTGATTTTACCTTTAAATGTGTTTGGGGTTTTATATTAAACATCTTCAAAGAACCACAATTCCACTTGTGTCCATAGTACGTACTTTAGTTGGAAAGTGAGTTAAGGCATGAAACTGCTCCTTTTAGGCTTCTTGTCATATGGTGGGCAAATGTATGGTAGCATAGAGGAGCCTCAACACCTCCCAATTAAGACAACACCAGCAAAAGCAAAAAACACAAAGGGAGAAAAAACTGCATCAATTCAACAACAGGTACACACACCTTGCAATTTGGAGATACAAACATCCCCAAATATAACCTGCAGCACATGCAGCAATATAATTTTGTAATAATCGGTCTACTGCATATTCACACAGTGCACCCAGACACAGAAATACTTTGCAAAGCTCCACAACACAACAGATGTACTCACAACAAAAACATGAGTTTCTGCATGGGGGCCTTGAACCAACTGATTTTATGTTTATGCCAGCTATATTTTCATGTTGTATTTTATTTACAGTGCAGTGAAGGGTTGAAGTCCGTTAAAGTCCTCTGAGCAGAAACTGCTGTTTGCCTTGTACGTTCTTCCATTGCTTCTGTGTGTTGTCTGATTTTGCAGCTGACACGTTATCAAATTGAGTTATTGTATGTTGTATTTGTGTTTGTAAGGATTTTCCAATTTGTAATACTTTTTTAATGCAACAATCTGTAGAACTGATGCAGGTGTGTTTTGTATTCGTAAATGTTTTTCTGCCGTTGCTGTTGTTGATCTAAATGTGTTGAGGCTCATATTTCTACTCTTGCTGTGTCCTTTACAAGGCATTTAACAGAGATCAAAACACTAGTTTATGTTCAGGTGAAACACCTTTGTGTCTACAGGGTATTTTTGGGTTCAGACCTTAACATGTGTTTGTGGGACCCATGGGACGTCATTTATAAAAGGGCTGCATGCACACAAACCACTTGAACTGGTATTTATAAATGAAGAATGTGCAGTAGCAATGTGCGTTCACCCTTGGGCACCTTGATGTGTTACATAGGTGCAGGCAGACAAGGCACCCCCGATAGGGGTCATAGAATAACTCCCAGGAAACAACCCTAGGTAAGGTAGATACCACCTCAGACACTGCCCAACCCGACTTGTCTTTGCCAGCTGTCAGCAGTAGTTTCCCTTCAGTCACTGGAACATTCCCCAAATACGGGGGTTTATTATCTTCAAATACACCTCTCAGTGGCATGGGGCCCGGAATAGTATCATCTCAGCTAGCCCATAAAGTTCAGCAGCCCTGCACCACTCTTGGGGATCAAGATGTGTTACAAGTGCAAGTTGAGTCTAATATGATGAAATAAAAAATAAGAAGAGACATAATTTAATATCAAACAAATCTGCCAGTGTCTGAGTTTGCATTTCTTATTGTCATTAAAATGCTACAATATATTTCTTTTCACAGAGACATTTATTGCAGTGCATCCGGAAAGTATTCCAGCGCTTCGCTTTTTCCACATTTTGTTATGTTACAGCCTTATTCCACAATAGATTAATTTTTTTCCCTCAGAATTCTACCCACAATACTCCATAATGACAATAGGGGAAAAGGGCGGGGGCTTTTGTTTGGTTGAGATTTTTGCAAATTTATTAAAAAAAAAAAAATACGTGTACATAAGGATTCACAGCCTTTGCCATGAAGCTCTTTCAGAGCTCCAGTATTCCTCTGTGGAGAGAGGAGAACCTTCGAGGAGATCCATCTCTGCAGCAATCCACCAATCAGGCCTGTATGGTAGAGTGACAAGACAGAAGCCACTCCTTAGTAAAAGGCACATGGCAGCCCACCTGGAGTTTGCCAAAAGGCACCTGAAGGACTCTCAGACCATGAGAAACAAAATTCTCTGGTCTAATGAGACAAAGACTGAACTCTTTCGCGTGAATGTTAGGCATCATGTTTGAAGGAAACAAGACACCATACCTACAGTGAAGCATGGTGGTGGCAGCATCATGCTGTGTGGATGTTTTTCAGCGGCAGGAACTGATAGACTAGTCAGGATTGAGGGAAAGATGAATGCAGCAATGTACGGAAACATCCTGGATGAAAACCTGCTCCAGAGTGCTCTTGACCTCAGACTGGGGTGACAGTTCATCTTTCAGCAGAACAATGACCCTAAGCATGTCAGGATTGGGCTTTGTTTGCTGTTCTTTTTGTCTTGGTTTGTTGAACTCAGGGTTTTTCTGTTGGGTCTGTCTGTCCCTTTCTCTCTTGTCTGTCTCTGCTCACTCTTGGTGGTGGGCATTTCCCTCACTCTCTGGTCACACCCTCCTTGCGGTTCATTCTACGCACACCTGTTCTCAATCAGCACCTCATCACCTGGGTGTATTTTAGCTCCTCTGTTCCCTTCTCATTTGCCAGATTGATGTGCCTAGTGCCTTCTCTCCAGCTCTGTTTGTATTCTCGACCTGCTTGCCTCTTGTGTGTTCTGACTACCTGCCTGTGTCCTTGACCACACCTTTGCCTGATGTTTTTGGTTTTGTTATTCTTGTTGGACTGCTTTACTGTGTACCAGACCCCGTTTAGGGTCTAGCAGGAGAGAGCATATCTCACCCGTGTTGGCCTCTCTTCATTGGCTTCCTGTTAATTCTAGAATAGAATTTAAAATTCTTCTTCTTACTTATAAGGTTTTGAATAATCAGGTCCCATCTTATCTTAGGGACCTCGTAGTACCATATCACCCTAATAGAGCGCTTCGCTCTCAGACTGCAGGCTTACTTGTAGTTCCTAGGGTTTGTAAGAGTAGAATGGGAGGCAGAGCCTTCAGCTTTCAGGCTCCTCTCCTGTGGAACCAGCTCCCAATTCAGATCAGGGAGACAGATACCCTCTCTACTTTTAAGATTAGGCTTAAAACTTTCCTTTTCGCTAAGGCTTATAGTTAGGGCTGGATCGGGTGACCCTGGACTATCCCTTGGTTATGCTGCTTTAGACGTAGACTGTGGGGGGGTTCCCATGATGCACTGTTTCTTTCTCTTTTTGCTCTGTATGCATCACTCCGCATTTAATCATTAGTGATCGATCTCTGCCCCCCTCCACAGCATGTCTTTTTCCTGGTTCTTTCCCTCAGCCCCAACCAGTCTCAGCAGAAGACTGCCCCTCCCTGAGCCTGGTTCTGCTGGAGGTTTCTTCCTGTTAAGAGGGAGTTTTTCCTTCCCACTGTTGCCAAGTGCTTGCTCACAGGGGGTCGTTTTGACCGTTGGGGTTTTTCATAATTATTGTATGGCCTTGCCTTACAATATAAAGCGCCTTGGGGCAACTGTTTGTTGTGATTTGGCGCTATATAAAAAAAAAGTTGAGTTGAGTTGAGTTGAGTTTACTGTTTCAGTAAACTGCTTTTACCTACAGAGCTTGTTGTCTGAGTCCTGCATTTGCGTCCTCCTCTGGAAAGTAATGTTTTTATAACTTGATTAACAATTAACTGCATTGTCAGTCATATTATTTAAGATATTTCTGATAAAATGCTCAAAAAGGACAAATACAGTCGAGTCCAAAGCTGCTCGCAGCCCTGGACACGGCTTAGCTATCACTAAAAGTGTCCACAGCCCTAATTATCAATTCCTTTGGGGCTTAAAATAGTTTAAAATGATGAGTTAGAACAAGCATTTAAGAGACAGACCAGTTGTAATTATAGAAACCAAAACTGTTTTTCATATCAGGTTGAAAACAGTGTGTTTTCTGATGTAAAGTCGGACATTTTATGTCAAAGAACTGCAAGTTTTGTCACTTCCTCTTCCGCTTCATTTCATAGCACCAGTGGCTTTGGCTTGAAATAGAATCAAAGACATAATTAGTGACATGGAAATGTACATGTGTCCATCCCTGACCTTTTGAAAGAAAACTAGCTGTACAAGTGATGATCTGTATGAACAATAATCCTTGTATATACTTTGTCCAAATACTTTGTATTAAAATTGTTGTTATTCCTAAATGGTTAATGTAATTTTCTATCTTATCCTCCCTTGGATGGTTGTGTAATGAGGCAAAAAAAAAAAACACACAAAAAAAACAAAAAACAAAACAAAACACCTGTCACTATCTAAATACTTATGCACCTGACTGTATGCACAACCTGGGACCAAAAAGTGATTTCACAATTCCTACAAACAGATTTCTTCAGTAATACCTTATCAGCATTAAACATTTTTAACCCAGTTTTGTGTCTAGGAGCCTAGGGTTTAGACACAGCCTAATTAATCAATTAACCCTCTGGGGTCTGAGGGCATTTTTTGGATAGTTCACTCGCCTGACATAAATGTTTTATTATTGCTGTTAACAGCTCTCCCTGCATCCCACAATCAAGTTTTATGTCTCTTTTTTTCAGGACAACCTGTACTTTCAGAATATATATGCTATAGTTGCGTTTTATAAGTGCAATAAAGGTTTACAATCAGAAATAAGAAAGGGAAAAGTAAAGTGGAAAATAATTTTCCCCACACATTTATTCAAAACACATAGCATGTTGTGAAAGTGTAGGAACATGGACCCACAACAGGGGGCGTTAAATGAACGGGTAATGGATAAGCCAAACAGTAACAATTTAATGTTACATTAAAGTATTAAAAGTAAAGTATTAAAGGCACTGCGCTGCGGTGGTTTGAATCATATTTGTCTAATAGATTACAATTTGTTCATGTAAATGGGGAATCTTCTTCACAGACTAAAGTTAATTATGGAGTTCCACAAGGTTCTGTGCTAGGACCAATTTTATTCACTTTATACATGCTTCCCTTAGGCAGTATTATTAGACGGTATTGCTTAAATTTTCATTGTTACGCAGATGATACCCAGCTTTATCTATCCATGAAGCCAGAGGACACACACCAATTAGCTAAACTGCAGGATTGTCTTACAGACATAAAGACATGGATGACCTCTAATTTTCTGCTTTTAAACTCAGATAAAACTGAAGTTATTGTACTTGGCCCCACAAATCTTAGAAACATGGTGTCTAACCAGATCCTTACTGTGGATGGCATTACCCTGACCTCTAGTAATACTGTGAGAAATCTTGGAGTCATTTTTGATCAGGATATGTCATTCAAAGCGCATATTAAACAAATATGTAGGACTGCTTTTTTGCATTTACGCAATATCTCTAAAATCAGAAAGGTCTTGTCTCAGAGTGATGCTGAAAAACTAATTCATGCATTTATTTCCTCTAGGCTGGACTATTGTAATTCATTATTATCAGGTTGTCCTAAAAGTTCCCTAAAAAGCCTTCAGTTCAAAATGCTGCAGCTAGAGTACTGACGGGGACTAGAAGGAGAGAGCATATCTCACCCATATTGGCCTCTCTTCATTGGCTTCCTGTTAATTCTAGAATAGAATTTAAAATTCTTCTTCTTACTTATAAGGTTTTGAATAATCAGGTCCCATCTTATCTTAGGGACCTCGTAGTACCATATCACCCCAATAGAGCGCTTCGCTCTCAGACTGCAGGCTTACTTGTAGTTCCTAGGGTTTGTAAGAGTAGAATGGGAGGCAGAGCCTTCAGCTTTCAGGCTCCTCTCCTGTGGAACCAACTCCCAATTCAGATCAGGGAGACAGACACCCTCTCTACTTTTAAGATTAGGTTTAAAACTTTCCTTTTTGCTAAAGCTTATAGTTAGGGCTGGATCAGGTGACCCTGAACCATCCCTTAGTTATGCTGCTATAGACGTAGACTGCTGGGGGGGTTCCCATGATGCACTGTTTCTTTCTCTTTTTGCTCTGTATGCACCACTCTGCATTTAATCATTAGTGATCGATCTCTGCTCCCCTCCACAGCATGTCTTTTTCCTGGTTCTCTCCCTCAGCCCCAACCAGTCCCAGCAGAAGACTGCCCCTCCCTGAGCCTGGTTCTGCTGGAGGTTTCTTCCTGTTAAAAGGGAGTTTTTCCTTCCCACTGTAGCCAAGTGCTTGCTCACAGGGGGTCGTTTTGACTGTTGGGGTTTTACATAATTATTGTATGGCCTTGCCTTACAATATAAAGCGCCTTGGGGCAACTGTTTGTTGTGATTTGGCGCTATATAAAAAAAATTGATTGATTGATTGATTAATGTTGTGAAGTGCACAACAGAATACAGACAAATACAGTTTTGGTAATACAGACAATTATATGTAGAGTGACGTGTGGGCAGGCTTGAGGATAGAAGACGTCCGTCCAGAACCGAGCCGGATCCCACACGGCCCTCACCGCCAACGGATCTGAAGAACACCGGAGCCGCCAAGTCCCGGATCCCCAGGTGGCCACCGTCTCCAGCTGTCAGACCTGGTACTGCTGGCAGAGAACAGAAACAGTATAGATGAGTGTGTGTTCGCACACTCAGTAATTCCACAGTCTGTGTTCTTTTGGGAGGGAGCACCTCCACCTCCAATCACACACTCGTGCAGCTCCTGTCTAACCACTTATCTGGTTGGAGTGTGAAGCGAAGCCGTCGCTGATCACACCAAACGCCAATTCCACAGATAAGGAAAACACCACAGGAAAACGGCTGCAAAAGAGTTCAGACTAAGACACAGTTTTAAGTCAGCAGAGAAATTACCTCTTACGGTAGCTGATTTCTCGGCGGGGAGGTGGAGTTGCAGTCCGGCTTTTATGGTGATGTGGATGATGAGTGACAGCTGGTGCTGATGATGAGCGACAGCTGTCACTCTCTGTTGCTCCGACGCCCTCTCGTGCTTGAAGCCCGCACTTCAACCAGGGCGCCATCTGGTGGTGGTGGGCCAGCAGTACCTCCTCTTCAGCGGCCCACACAACAGGACCCCCCCCTCAATGGGCTCCTCCTGGCGCCCAACCAGGCTTGTCAGGGTGACGGGTGTAGAAATCGGCCAGGAGTGCCGGGTCCAGGATGAAGCTCCTCTTCACCCAGGAGCGTTCTTCAGGTCCATACCCCTCCCAGTCCACCAGATACTGGAATCCCCGACCCTTCCAACGGACGTCCAGGAGCCGACGCACAGTCCATGCCGGCTCCCCGTCGATGATCCGGGCAGGAGGCGGTGTAGGTCCAGGGGTGCAGAGTGGTGAAGTGTGGTGAGGCTTGAGGCGTGACACATGGAAAACCGGGTGGATGGACTGAGGACTTTGAGGATGGGAAATGGTCCAATAAACCTGTCCTTGAGCTTCTGTGAGTCCACCTGAAGAGGGATGTCCTTGGTTGACAACCACACCTCCTGCCTGGGCTGGTATGCAGGGGCCGGGGAACGCCGGCGGTCTGCATGGGCCTTGGCCCTCGTCCGGGCCTTTAACAGGGCAGAACGGGCAGTACACCACACCCGACAGCACTTTCTGAGGTGGGCCTGGACCGAGGGCACCCCGAACTCTTCCTCTACGAGCGGGAACAATGGGGGCTGGTACCCCAAACAAACCTCAAACGGGGAGAGGCCGGTGGCAGACGAAACTTGGCTATTGTGGGCGTACTCGATCCAGGCCAGATGGTGGCTCCAGGCCGTCAGGTGCGCGGAGGTCACGCAGCGGAGGGCCTGCTCCAAGTCCTGGTTAGCCCGCTCTGCCTGTCCGTTCGTCTGAGGGTGGTACCCAGACGAGAGACTCATGGTGGCCCCCAGTTCCCTGCAGAAACTCCTCCAGACTTGTGAGGAGAACTGAGGACCACGATCTGAGACAATGTCTGATGGAATCCCATGCAGACGCACGACATGGTGGACCAGGAGGTCTGCAGTCTCCTGGGCCGTCAGGAGCTTCGGGAGGGCCACGAAGTGGGCCGCCTTGGAGAACCGGTCCACTATCGTGAGGATGGCAGTCATTCCCTGGGATGGCGGGAGGCCCGTGACGAAGTCCAGGCCGATGTGAGACCAGGGGCGATGAGGCACGGGCAAGGGCTGGAGGAGGCCCTGGGTCTTTTGGTGGTCCGCTTTGCCCCTGGTGCAGGTGGTGCAGGCCTGGACGTACTCCCGGACGTCGGCTTCCAGAGACGCCCACCAGAAGGGCTGCCGGACAACTGCCACGGTTCTTCGCACCCATGGGTGGCAGGAGAGTTTGGAACCATGACAGAAGTCCAGGACTGCAGCCCTGGCCTCTGGTGGGACGTACATCTTGTTCTTCGGGCCGGTCCCTGGGTCCGGGTTCCGTGTCAGGGCCTCCCGGACGGTCTTCTCCACGTCCCAGGTGAGGGTGGCCACGACAGTGGACTCGGGGATAATGGTTTCAGTCGGGTCTGACAGCTCGATCCTGACTTCCTCTTCGTGCACCCGGGACAGGGCGTCAGACCGTTGGTTCTTCGTCCCGGGGCGGTATGTGATCTGAAAGTCAAAACACCCGAAGAACAGTGACCAGCGGGCTTGCCTGGGGTTCAGACGCTTAGAGGTCCGGATGTACTCCAGGTTCCGATGGTCTGTGAAAACCGTGAATGGAATCGAAGCTCCCTCCAACAGGTGTCTCCACTCCTCCAGAGCCTCCTTCACCGCAAGAAGTTCCCGATTGCCGACGTCATAATTCCTTTCAGCCGGGGTCAACCTGCGGGAAAAATAGGTACATGGGTGAAGAACCTTGTCGGACTCCCCGCTCTGGGACAGCACGGCTCCTATCCCTGAGTCAGAGGCGTCCACTTCAACTATAAACTGGCGGTTTGGATCGGGCTGCACCAGAACTGGTTTAGTTGAGAACCGGCGTTTCAACTCCCTAAACGCAGCTTCGCACCGATCTGACCAGGTGAAGGGGACTTTAGTGGAGGTCAGGGCTGTCAGGGGGCTAACTACCTGACTGTAGCCCTTGATGAACCTCCGGTAGAAATTTGCAAAACCGAGGAACTGTTGCAGTTTCCTACGGTTTGTGGGTTGGGGCCAATCTCTCACCGCCGCAACCTTGGCCGGATCAGGGGCGACGGAGTTGGAGGAGATTATAAACCCCAAGAAGGACAAAGAAGTGCGGTGGAACTCGTTCATTCATTAAATGCGTTCCTTATCAGCTGATGTCCAGCAATTCCATCACAAAGATTTGTGCATGCTCAAAACTTTGGAGGACATCAGCGGGAGAGCTTTCCCAGTGGTTGCATGTTTGTTTCATTTCCATCAAACTTTAAGAAATACAAACAGTATGGTACTGTACGGTAAATCTGTCTGGAGGAGGCAGTTCTCAAAACCCGACTGGCTGTGCAAGATGTAGATTAGTGAGGGAAGCCACCAAGACACCCATGACAACTCTGAAGAAGAACTCTAGCTGAAATTTCATATCTTCTTTTTCACAAAATCCTTCTCTCTGACACCCCACCATGAAGCTGTATAACTGGTGATACAAGAGTTAAAAAATTACACTGTGCACACTTTCTCCAATCACAGTGATGAAAACATCTTCAGAGTTGTCATGGGTGTCTTGGTGTCTTTCCTCATTCATTTCCTTCTTGCATGGTCACTCAGTTTTTGAGAACTGCCTCCTCCAGACAGATTTACCATACGGTACCCTGCTGTTTGTATTTCTTAAAGATTAGTGGAAATGACATCCAAGGCAGATTCGGTGACTTGGAAGTGCTCATGTGTCCATTCCCTGACTTGTCTAAAGAAAACTGGCTGTTGCCATAAAACTATGGACATTTAAAACCATATTTTGATTAAACAAAATTGCTTTGTTTGCATTCATTTCTGAACATATATTAACATGTGTACATATACGCAAGAGTACCAACAATTTTGTCCAGTTGTGTAATTTTGGGATTACTACCAAGCAAACCTTTTTGATTTCTGATTTTTTTTTCCCTCGTTACCATTGTCCTGCTGCTTTAAAGTAAACTAAAAGATGCACTTTGAAGTTGTATTTGCTCTCTCAGTTAGGTGCTGTTTCTGATCAAAAAAGAATAATTTGAAATCTGAATTAGAAGTCTGTAACGTTTTCAGCCTCAGATAAATCTGTGGCCCTGTTTTCCCTTAGTTTGATTCAGTGATACATACAGCGGGAGGAGGAAGATAATTAAGTGTAATTGAAAGAAGGGAGAGCTCACTGCTGCTGCACTGCACTGATTGAAGGTAGCTTTTATCTACAGGGGAGGCCCTTTTGTTCAAAATGACTGCTGCACCGAGGAGCGCACGTTTAACCGACTGCTTCCATCGTCATTAATGTTCCGACTTACCAGCATGTATTTCAAATGGTTAAGGCCCTCCCACAGAGGGCTAATATCCAACAGCAATCATGTTTATGTCACTGAATGAATGAATCGCTTGGCACCTTGTTACCAAATCCAGTGTGACAGTTAATGTAATAGGCCTGCAACACTTGACTATATCATCTGCCAATTAATTAATCCAGTAGAGCCTGGCTAGGCCTATTAAATCCCGTCCTAATTAATCAGATGACACCAGGATTCACCATCACTTACCCCAAATTTGAAGGATAATTACCCAAATGGAAGCACTCAAGAGTTTTTTCTTCAATAAGATCCCGTTTTAAATAAGGAAATGAGGCATGTTCCTTAATATTTTCAGCACAGATGTGACAGATTAACTGTGGTGTTAACTGACACAAGCTATGAGCGATAACCAGCTGCAAGAAGACATTTTTGCAAAGTGGTTTTGTCACAGAGCATCAGCACGAGTTTTGCAAAGAGCCAAGTGGAATGCCTGCATCCACAGCCAGTGCCGGGAAATCCAATTTGGCTTCATATCAGTAACAGGTATTTTTTTTAGATTTTGTTGGGCTGCAGACTGCAGACTTTAATTTCTCACCAGAAGGATTGGGAGGTAGGTTTGGGGGAGGAGGAGGGGGGTGGGGGTTATCGGCGGAGGAAAAGCAGGAACCCTGTGGAGTTAAAAGAAGAGCAGAAGCTGAGCTGCATACTAAGATCCTTGTCATCTTTGAACACAGTGTTTGAGGGAGCTTGTGGGGCATCTTTCAAGCAATTTTTGAATGGTGGAAGGAAAAGTTAGACTGGTATGCCAGGAAGGGGAAATGGGCAAAAGGGAGATGGTAGTTGGTAAACAATAATGGGCCAACTTTTCATGTTTTCCCTCAGCATTTTTTGATGAAAGGAAGAAACATTAAGCAGACCAGACACAGTGGGGTGACCATCTGCTACATTGATAACTTAGAAATTAAAAAAATCAAGTAATTGTCAGAACATGCAAAGACAGAAATGCTGCAGCTGAACAATCACATTTAGTCCAGGTTCACAACGATGGTTGAAACTGAAGTCCCAGTGGAAAAGACTGCTATTACACTGAAAAATATAAAAGCAACACTTTTATTTTTGCTCCCATTTTTCATGAGCTGAACTCAAAGTTCTAAAACATTTTCAATATAGACAAAATGCCTAGCTCTCTCAAGTATTGTTCACAGCATGATTATTGCACAGGTGTGCCTTAGGCTGGCCACAATAAAAGGCCACTTTGAAATGTTCGGTTTTATCACACAGCACAATGACACAGATGTGGCAAGTGGTGAGGGAGCATGCAATTGGCATGCTGACTGCAGGAATGTCCACCAGAGGTGTTGGCCGTGAATTGAATGTTCATTTCTCGACCATAAGCCTCCCCAAAAGTGTTTCAGAGAATTTGGTCGTACATCCAACCGGCCTCACAACCACAGACAACGTGTAACCACACCAGCCCAGGACCTCCACATGCAGCATGTTCACCTCCAAGATCATCTGAGACCAGTCACCAGGACAGCTGCTGCAATAATTGGTTTGAGGAACTAAATAATTTCTGCACAAACGGTCACAAACCATCTCAGTAAACTCATCTGCATGCTCATCCTACTCATTGGAGCCTTGACCTGACTGCAGTTCGTCGTCGTAACCGCCATGAGTGGGCAAATGCTCACATTTGATGGTGTCTGTCTGCTGATCAACTCTATGTGAAGGAGATGTGTTGCACTGTGTAAAGCAAATAGTGGTCACACCAGACACTGATGACAGGTTTTCTGATCCCCCCCCCCCCACCCAAGACCCACCCAGTAAAGCAAAACTGCACATTTCAGGGTGGCCTTTTATTGTGGCCAGCCTAAGGCACACCTGTACAATAATCATGCTGTCTAATCAGCATCAGCCACACCTGTGAGGTGGGATGGATTATCTCAGAAAAGGATAAGTGCTCACTAACACAGATTTAGACAGATTTGTGAACAATATTTGAGAGAAATAGGTCTTTTGTGTATACAGAAAATGTTTTAGATCTTTGAGTTCAGCTCATGAAAAAAATGGCAGCAAAAATAAAAGTGTTGTGTTTATATTTGTGTTCAGTGCATTAAGTCACCCTTGACTGGAGTAAGTACGTATAGAAAAATAATTAAATGAATAGAATAGAAAATAAAATCCTTTCAGTTATGTATAGAAAAATAATAAAATAAATAGAATAGAAAAAATTAATAAATAAATAGAAAATAAAATCATTTCAGTTATCTTAGGAGTGCAGGGGTGGTAGCCAAGTGATTAGTGTACTTGGTTTCAGTGCAGAAAGTTCACTGTTCAGACATCATCCCTCCCACATTTCTCAACGTAATGTGGAGTTGTGTCAGGAAGGGCATCCGGTGTAAAACTTATGCCAATTCAGCATTGAGATCCACCTCAGATCTGCTGTGGCATCCCCGAGTGAAAACAAGGGAGCAGCTGAAGGGACGTACTTAATTTAGGAGTGCTCTATGCATAAATATGCAGAGTGACAGATAAATTAAATTTCAGTTTCACACACAAAGCAAGCATCATACTGAGTGATGATTGATTATGTATGTATATTAGAAAGAGATTCCTGTCAAAATAATGTTAATGTTATTTACATTAATTAATTATAGCATCTTTAAAACAGAAGCAGAATTTTCAAATCTTAATAAACTGCTCTTTGATCTGGTCATTATCATGTTCACATTAATTTTACAAACATCAGTGCTCGACTGGAAATTTATTTTCTTTCTAAATAGAGCCAACAAAATATAACACTGAATAACATTAATTTGTTAATCAGTGTTGATGTCAGCTTTATGCTGTTCTAAGATGTGACAAATAAAAAAACAACTCCTTCAATTTTACTGCTGTTCAGCTCCAAAATGTAATTCAAACACCTGTTAATTACATTTACTGAAGCTGTAATTTGCTTTAATAACTGCCATAGAAATGTTTAAAGTGTGTGTGTGTGTGTGTGTGTGTGTGTGTGTGTGTGTGTGTGTGTGTGTGTGTGTGTGTGTGTGTGTGTGTGGGTGTGTGGGTGGGTGGGTTGGGGTGGGGTTATAAATAGTCTAGACTTTTTTGTTGACTGTTTTTGTGTTACTGAGAATCTGTATGAGGGGGTTTTAACAATTATACATGTGATTAGTTAGATTAATTAATTGCAAAACTCATAATTAATTAGATTAATATATGTATGGGACACGTGCAACCTTGCAACTGTTCCAAGAGCTGTTCTGCAAAATATAAGGGGAGAGGAAATTTTAAAATGTTGAGGTGAAAGGTGTAAAACAAATCCAGAAAACTGTCCCGTTGTAGTTTTCACTATCAGGGGAAACCTGAGAGGATGAAAAACTGCGAGGCTGCTTGCTAACGTCTGGATTTTATGCCTGTGCATGCCTGGGCACCAGTGATGCCTATGACATGCACAGTTGTATTCCTGCTTACTTTTAGCATTCGCCACACTGGGGGCAGTGCCACACACAGAACCACGAGAAAGTTAAGTTTATTTCAGACACATAATCCATATATTCATACACATATCAAGTCTAAATAAACAAACAACCAAACAAACAAATAGACAAAGAAAGAAAACCCCCAACAGGTAAGTCATTCATTCCTGTATTCAATTCTAATAATTGTACTATGAAGTGTTCAAAGGTACATTATCCTCACAATTTTTCTGTGTTGCTTGATTACCCATTAGGACATTTTTCATATCAGCCAGAAGTGTTGCAGACATGCGGCACTGCAGTAGTAAAAACTGGACACAGTGCAGGACAAAGTGTACACTTAGTGCATGATGCAGGAATCGTGTGCAAACCGTGTAATGTCCTTGCCTCTAACACCTCTAACTAACACCCAAGCACCTGAAAGACAAAGTATGTGCAACAAGGAGGTGTGTCCTCCCACTGAAGCGGCTGTGAAAATTGCGCATGGCGCACACATGGACAGGCTGCTCCCAGGTTAAAACGGACCATCAGATCAGAACACGCAGCAGGCGATCTCACTGTCACATCACCCACGTGAGCTCTGTTCCACATGACGCAGTGTCCTGCAGCGTGTCGCCCACAAGACACTTGTGCGACCGGTTGGCGACAGGCCAGCAGATGTGGACATGAATGAGACAAGCGATGACCATGGGTCATTTACAGAGGAACAGATGGATCATATTTGTGTTGCTCGCTTGATGAATGCGGTGTTTTTATATGCTGTGTGATTTTCATTTATTTTGTAATACTTCCATGTCCTTCCTGATATGAGGCAGATTCCTGCAGCTTTCAGAGAACAGCTCTGTAGCTCAGTGGTAAAGTCGCTGACTGGTAATCAGAGCTTTTGGATGGCGCAAGTTTGCGTCCAGTGAGTTGTGTATATATATATATATATATATATATATATACAAGGGCTGTCAATAAAGTACCGGTCCTTTTTATTTTTTTCAAAAACTATATGGATTTCATTCATATGTTTTTACGTCAGACATGCTTGAACCCTCGTGCGCATGCGTGAGTTTTTCCACGCCTGTCGGTGACGTCATTCGCCTGTGAGCACTCCTTGTGGGAGGAGTCGTCCAGCCCCTCGTCGGAATTCCTTTGTCTGAGAAGTTGCTGAGAGACTGGCGCGTTGTTTGATCAAAATTTTTTCTAAACCTGTGAGACACATCGAAGTGGACACGGTTCGAAAAATTAAGCTGGTTTTCAGTGAAAATTTTAACGGCTGATGAGAGATTTTGAGGTGATTCTGTCGCTTTAAGGACTTCCCACGGTGCGAGACGTCGCTCAGCGCTCTCAGCCGCCGTCGTCAGCCTGTTCAAGCTGAAAACCTCCACATTTCAGGCTCTATTGATCCAGGACGTCGTGAGAGAATAGAGAAGTTTCAGAAGAAGTCGGTTTCAGCATTTTATCCGGATATTCCACTGTTAAAGGAGATTTTTTTAATGAAAGACGTGCGGACGGATCCGCGCGTCGGGACGCAGCCGACGCACTGCGGTGGCACAGGAAAAACACCTCCGTGTTGATGACCATTTGTAAAATCCAGGCGGCTTTTGATGGCTTTCAGTGGAGTGAGTATATGAGAAATTGTTTAACAGGCAGGACATGTTCCAACTTGTCCTTAAGGCTTTCAACAGAGGTGTTTTTCCTGTGGCGGAGCGTCGCGGCAGCTGCGTCCCAACGAGCGGACCCGTCCGCACGTCTTTCATTAAAAAAAATCTCCTTTAACAGTGGAATATCCGGATAAAATGCTGAAACCGACTTCTTCTGAAACTTCTCTGTTCTCTCACGACGTCCTGGATCAATAGAGCCTGAAATGTGGAGGTTTTCAGCTTGAACAGCCTGACGACAGCGGCTGAGAGCGCTGCACGACGTCTCGCACCGTGGGAAGTCCTTAAAGCGACAGAATCACCTCAAAATCTCTCATCAGCCGTTAAAATTTTCACTGAAAACCAGCTTAATTTTTCGAACCGTGTCCACTTCCATGTGTCTCACAGGTTTAGAAAAAATTTTGATCAAACAAAGCGCCAGTCTCTCAGCAACTTCTCAGACAAAGGAATTCCGACGAGGGGCTGGACGACTCCTCCCACAAGGAGTGCTCACAGGCGAATGACGTCAACGACAGGCGTGGAAAAACTCACGCATGCGCACGAGGGTTCAAGCATGTCTGACGTAAAAACATATGAATGAAATCCATATAGTTTTTGAAAAAAATAAAAAGGACCGTTACTTTATTGACAGCCCACGTATATATATAGTTTTTTTTTTGTTTTTGTTTTTTTTCCTCCACATAAGCAGGGCAATGTGGTCCCACAGGTACCGGCTGTTTTTTTTTTTATATTCCACATAAGCAGCACAATGTGCCACAGCTGGCACTGTGTGTTTCTTCCCGAAAGACACCGGCGCGTGCACAAACTCTCGCACCAGGTTCATGCATGCCTGCCCGTCTGCGTGATGTTTCGTGGTGTGTTCATTTCTAACTGTTTTGCACTGTTTCGCCATTTTCATCCAAACGCCGTCCAAATTTCGCACAATGTGTGAAGGGGCCCTAAGAATGGTCGTTGGACTACTAGCCTCGAATGTTTATATGAGGTCTGTTAGAAAAGTATCCGACCTTTTTATTTTTGATGGATTTGAATCACGTGTGCTTGCATGAGTCAACCTTGAGCCTTCGTGCGCATGCGTGATTTTTTTCACGCCTGTTGGTTGCGTCATTTGCTTGTAAGCAGCCTTTGTGTGAGGATGGGTGGAGTCTCTCGTCGTTTTTTCTTCGCAAGGAAATTGCGGAATGACTGGAGCAGCGCAACTACATCAAATTTTGCCAGAAACTGGGCGACAGCCAGGTGGAAACCATTCGGATTATTCAGACGGCTTTCGGTGACGATCCTATGGGCATCACACAGATTAAGGAGCGATACAACCGGTTTAAAGACGTCCGCACAACGGTGGAGAGTGTGCCGCCCTCCAGGCGGCCATGAACATGCTGAAATGACCGGATCTGTTGTGTGGGCCGCTGAAGAGGAGGTACTGCTGGCCCACCACCACAAGATGGCGCCCTGCTTGAAGTGCGGGCTTCAAGCACGTGAGGGCGTCGGAGCAACCAGGAGTGACAGCTGTCACTCATCATCCGTACCAGCTGTCACTCATCCACTACTCATCACCACCACCATAAAGGCCGGACTGCAACTCCATCTCCCCGCCGAGAAATCAGCTACCATTCAGGTAATTTCTCTGTTGACTCAAACCGTTGAGTGATAATCTAAACTTCTTTTGCAGCCGTTATCCTGTGGTGTTCTGCCTTATCTGTGGGATTGGCGTTTGGTGTGATCAGCGACGGCTTCGCTTCACACTCCAATCAGATAAGTGGTTAGACAGGAGCTGCACGAGTGTGTGATTGGAGGTGGAGGTTCTCCCTCCTTTACTGAACACTGACTGTGGGATAACTGAGTGTGCGAACTCACACTCATCAGGACTGTCTCTGTTTTCTGCCAGCAGTACCGGGTCTGACTGCTGAAGACAGCGGCCACCTGGGGCGCAGGGCTTGGCGGCTCCGGTGTTCTTCAGCTCCGTTGGTGGTGGAAGCTGTGTGGGGATCCAGCTCTTCTCTCGCCAGGCTTCTTCTATCGTCGAGCCTGCCCACACGTCACCTGGTGTATGATTGACAGTCCACCATATTGTTATTGTCTGTACGTCGTTGTGCGATTCACAACATTAAATTGTTACTTTTGGCTTATCCATTGTCCGTTCATTAATGCCCCCTGTTGTGGGTCCGTGTCACGTCACTTTCACAACAGGATCATTTCCAAAGTGAACGCTGTGGTGATGTGGGACCGTCGTGTGACTATCCAAGAAATTGCGGAAGAGGTGGACATCAGCACTTTTTCGGTACATTCCACTGTGACAGAAGATTTGGCCATGAAAAGAGTTGCAGCGAAATTCATCGGCAGGAAGCTGATGGCAGAACAAAAGCGCCTCCTTGTTGAAGTCTCACAGGACATGTTATGACATGCCCACCTCTTCCACCATTCGGAAGATTCAGACGGCTTTCGGTGGCTTTTCAGTCGTGTGACTATCCGAGAAATTGTGGACGAGGTGACCATGTCACAACATGTCCTGTGAGACTTCAACACGGTGGCGCTTTTGCTCCATCAGCACTTCTGTATCGCGGCTGCGAGGTCCGGCTGGAATAACGTTGGGCTCCGCGCCGCCTTCGTAAACGGACTGTCGTCGGTCCTGAAGGAGCACCTGGTAGCTAAGGAAGAACCGCGGGATTTAGATGGGCTTATCGATCTCGTTATACAGTTAGACAATCGGTTGGAGGAACGCCGTCGGGAGTGAGGCGAAGGACGTGGCCGGGCACGCGCCGTCCCTCTCCCTTCCGGGTTCAAAAAGGTTCCGCCCTCCCCACGCTCCACAGCCGCAGCGCTCCGTGGGGCAACAGCTCCCCCTGCTGACGTCGCTAGGGAAACGCACAGGGCCAAAATTAGAACAGCTGACAGAATGAGGAGGCTGGTCCACGGGGAGTGTTTTCTCTGCAGCTCAAAAGAGCACATACAGAAAAACTGCCCCAAACGGCCAAAATGACAACACCCGCCCTTAGAGACTGGGCTAAGGGGGGGTCATAACATTCATGTGGGACACACACATATCGCCACACGACTCCCAGTCACAATCCTGAGCGGGGATTTAACCCTTCAAGCCCCAGCACTGGTGGACACGGGGTCCGAAGGGAATCTGCTAGACAGCAGATGGGCAAGGGAGGTAGGGCTCCCTCTGGTGGCGCTTCCTTCGCCATTGCAGGTGCGGGCACTAGATGGCACCCTTCTCCCTTTAATCATGCACAAGACACAACCTGTAACTCTGGTGGTGTCTGGGAATCATCGGGAGGAGATCGAGTTTTTTGTGACTCCTTCCACCTCCCGCGTGATTTTGGGTTTCCCGTGGATGCTAAAACACAATCCCCGGATTGATTGGCCGTCAGGGGTGGTGGTACAGTGGAGCGAGACCTGCCATCGGGTGTGTTTAGGATCCTCGGTCCCTCCCGGTTCCCAGGCTAAGGAGCAGGTCAAAGTCCCTCCCAATCTGTCGGCGGTGCCGGTTGAGAACCACGATCTTGCTGACGTTTTCAGCAAGGATCGGGCACTCACCCTTCCCCTGCACCGTCCGTACGATTGCGCCATCGATTTGATTCCAGGCGTGGAGTTCCCGTCCAGCAGGCTGTACAACCTCTCACGACCTGAGCATGAATCGATGGAGACCTACATCCGGGACTCCTTAGCTGCCGGGCTGATCCGGAACTCCACCTCCCTGATGGGAGCAGGTTTCTTTTTTGTGGGCAAGAAAGATGGCGGTCTTCGTCCATGCATTGATTATCGGGGGCTGAACGAGATCACGGTTCGCAACCGATACCCGTTGCCTTTGTTGGATTCGGTGTTCACCCCCCTGCATGGATCCAAAATATTCACAAAGCTGGATCTTAGGAACGCATATCACCTAGTTCGGGTCCGGAAGGGAGACGAGTGGAAGACGGCATTCAACACCCCGTTAGGTCATTTTGAGCACCTGGTCATGCCGTTCGGCCTCACTAACGCCCCCGCGACGTTCCAAGCTTTGGTAAATGACGTCTTGTGGGACTTCCTGCACCGATTCGTCTTCGTGTATCTGGACGATATACTCATTTTTTTCTCCGGACCCTGAGACTCATGTACGCCATGTACGTCAGGTCCTGCAGCGGTTGTTGGAGAACCGGCTGTTTGTGAAGGGCGAGAAGTGTGAGTTTCACCGCACCTCTTTGTCCTTCCTGGGGTTTATCATCTCCTGCAACTCCGTCACCCCGGATCCGGCCAAGGTCGCGGCGGTGAGAGACTGGCCCCAACCTACGAGCCGGAGGAAGCTGCAACAGTTCCTCGGCTTCGCAAATTTTTACAGGAGGTTCATTAAGGGGTATAGTCAGGTAGTTAGCCCCCTGACAGCCCTGACCTCACCAAAAGTTCCCTTCACCTGGTCGGATCGGTGCGATGCCGCATTCAGGGAGTTGAAACAGCGCTTCTCGACTGCACCCGTCTTGGTGCAGCCTGATCCCAGTCGCCAGTTTGTGGTTGAACTGGACACCTCTGACTCAGGGATAGGAGCCGTGCTATCCCAGAGCGGAGAGACCGATAAGGTCCTTCACCCGTGTGCCTATTTCTCCCGCAGGTTGACCCCAGCAGAGCGGAACTATGACGTGGGCAATCGAGAACTCCTAGCGGTGAAAGAGGCTCTTGAGGAGTGGAGACACCTGCTGGAGGGAGCATCAGTGCCTTTCACGGTTTTTACTGACCACCGGAACCTGGAGTATATCAGGACCGCCAGGCGACTGAACCCCAGGCAAGCCCGCTGGTCACTGTTCTTCGGCCATTTTGACTTCCGGGTCACCTACCACCCCGGGACCAAAAACCAGAGGTCGGATGCCTTGTCCTGGGTGCATGAACATGAAGTCAAAACCGAGCTGTCGGATCCACCGGAACCCATCGTACCGGAGTCCACTATCGTGGCCACCCTTACCTTGGACGTGGGGAAGACCGTCCGGGAGGCCCTGGCACGGAGCCCGGATCCCGGAACAGGGCCGAAGAATAGACTATACGTCCCACCAGAAGCCAGAGCTGCCGTCCTGGACTTCTGTCACGGGTCCAAGCTCTCCTGCCACCCAGGGGTGCGTAGGACCGTGGCAGTGGTCCGGCAGCGCTTCTGGTGGGCGTCCCTGGAGGCTGATGTCCGGGCTTACATCCAGGCCTGCACCACCTGCGCCAGGGGCAAGGCAGACCACCAAAAGGCACAGGGACTCCTTCAGCCACTTCCTGTGCCTCATCGCCCCTGGTCCCACATCGGTCTGGATTTCATCACGGGCCTCCTGCCGTCCCGGGGGCACACCACCATCCTCACGATAGTGGACCGGTTCTCCAAGGCGGCCCACTTCGTGGCCCTCCCAAAGCTCCCGTCGGCCCAGGAGACAGCGGATCTCCTGGTCCACCATGTCGTACGTCTGCATGGGATACCAACAGACATCGTCTCAGATCGTGGTCCCCAGTTTTCCTCGCAGGTTTGGAAGAGTTTCTGCCGGGAGCTGGGGGCCACCGTGAGCCTCTCGTCTGGGTATCACCCTCAGACCAACGGACAGGCAGAGCGGGCTAACCAAGAGCTGGAACAGGCCCTGCGTTGTACCACATCCGCACACCCGACGGCTTGGAGTGAACACCTGGCCTGGATCGAGTATGTGCATAACAGCCAAGTGTCCTCTGCCACCGGCCTCTCCCCGTTCGAGGTGTGTCTGGGGTACCAGCCCCCTTTGTTTCTTGTGGTGGAGGGAGAGGTCGGTGTACCCTCGGTCCAGGCCCACCTGCTGAGATGCCGTCGGGTGTGGCGCACCGCCCGTTCGGCCTTGTTGAGGGCCCGGACGAGGGCAAAATCCCATGCAGACCGTCGACGGTCCCCGGCTCCCGCATATCAGCCCGGGCAGGAGGTGTGGCTATCCACACGGGACATACCCCTCCAGGTGGCTTCCCCCAAACTGAAGGACCGATACATTGGGCCCTTCAGGATCCTCAAGGTCCTCAGTCCCGCCGCAGTGAGGCTCCAACTCCCGGCCTCACTGCGGATCCATCCGGTATTTCACGTGTCAAGGTTGAAACCACATCACACCTCACCCCTCTGTACACCCGGTCCGGCGCCGCCTCCTGCCCGTATCATCGACGGGGAGCCAGCTTGGACAGTACGCCGGCTCCTGGATGTCCGTCGAATGGGCCGGGGTTTCCAATATTTGGTGGACTGGGAGGGGTATGGACCCGAAGAACGCTCCTGGGTGAAGAGGAGCTTCATCCTGGACCCGGCCCGCCTGGCCGATTTTTACCGTCGCCACCCGGACAAGCCTGGTCGGGTGCCAGGAGGTGCCCGTTGAGGGGGGGGTCCTGTTGTGTGGGCCGCCAGAAGAGGAGGTACTGCTGGCCCACCACCAGAGGGCGCCCTGCCTGAAGTGCGGGCTTTGGGCACGAGGGGGCGCTGCCGCCTTACAGGAACAGCCGAGGTGACAGCTGTCACTCATCAACTATGACAGCTGTCACCGATCATCTGCACTTCACCCCGGATAAAAGCAGGATGACACCTCCACCACGTCGCCAAGATATCGTACTTCTTTGGAGGTAACTTTCTCTGCCTGCATATTATAATAAGTGATTTCAAGAGCTACTTTGTTGCAGCTGTCTACCCAGAGGACCGGCGTGGGCCGCGACTGTTTCGTTCTACTTCCCACCAGATAAGTGGTTACTCAGACGCTGCACGAGTGTGTGTTAGAGGTGGAGGTGGAATTCCCACCATTGTTGTTACGGGGTGTACACACACCCACACTTGACTGTCTCTGCTCTTCGCCAGCAGTACCAGATCCGACACGCTGAGACGGTGGCCACCTGGGGGACTCGAGACCTGGCGGCTCCAGTATCCTTCGGGTTCGGTGGCGGTGGAAATCGTGTGGTTCCGGTTCTTCTCCAGACTGACGTCTCCTATTGTCGAGCCTGCCCACACGACACCTTTATCCATTGACTTGTATTTATTCTATAATCTGCTGTGTGTGGTTGTGACATTCACAACAGTAAAGTGTTCAAATTTAACTCCCTCTATTGTCCGTTCATTTACGCCCCCTGTTGTGGGTCCGTGTCACTACACTTTCCCAACAGCTACAGGTGAAAAAAGAGGTCTGATTTATTTTGGCTGCTTTTTTGTTTCTTCTTTGAGCTCTTCTCACCACGGTTGCACTCACTACATGGGTTTCATTTCATATAGACAGCAATATCCATCAAATGCACAAGCTACCACCTCCCGTGCGTGTTTGTTCAAAATATCTCCTCTGTCCTGTGTGAAGTTAAATGGGGTGCAGCGGGTTGCACTGTGATTGTCCACTGCAGCACAGCCTGATTCTGTTAAAGCATTCGTGCATGGCCGATTCTTTTGTGTTGGTCAAACAAATGTGCATTTTGCATATGTGTTTGTCTCCAAGTGTTTTGAAGCAGTGATGCACAAAATGCAGATAATGGGAGTGATGGATGTTTCCTACCAGAGCTAAGAAACATTCCAGTGGAATGTTGATGTATCTTACTGTTCTCTGCTTACATCAATACTGAATTTAACACTCAACCTGATTGAGCCGCTCCTGTAATCTAAACTATTCAAAGGTTTTCATTTTGGTGGATTTGTGAGGTAGATTCTGCACTATGTTTCTGTTAATTGGCTCCCCTTTGAACAGCTTCGTCCACTAATGACTGTCCTGCAGGCACAGCTCAAGTAAAATATACAGCAGCTGACACAGACACTGGATTCAGTAACGCTGCTCAGGGCTCTCAAAACAAATGGATGCAGCCTTCCATTGGGTATATAGATGGTAAACATCTCCACGGGCAAAATTAGTGCTTTACAAATACTATTAATGCCGGATAATAATCAGGCTGCGCTGGCCGCAATAATCACCTTTGATTTCATTATGAATTTGCAAGCAAAATTTCTCTTTTTGATTTAGCTTCCTGTTCACTCTGACTTATGGACTAAGACGGATGGAAGCGTTGATGATTGCATTTGGGATGTTTACTCTTCTGGCCACTGATTGTGTCATGAGGTAGGATTTGTCACAAAAGTAATAAATTAAATAAATAAATAAATAAATAGGTGAATAAATAAATTTAGTATAACAGCACAATTATTTATTCATTTCAGTTTTTAAATTGATTTATTTTTAATACGAGGGGGGGGGGGGTGGTGGTGGTATGGGAATCATCTTGTCCATCTGTTCATTAATCTTGTAAATAATAGGTGTCAAACTGAATCAAGAAAGGGCAAAGAGGGTGCAGATTTTCTTTGTTACCACCAACTCCACCAGGCGACTTAAACTGATTAACATCACTTTGAGCAGATGGGATGAGTTCAGAGTTCATCAATTAACTCGTCCCATGTGGAATCAGTTTGACACCTATTTCAGTACCAATAATTCTGGTCCAACATCTGCAATGAGTAATAATTGAATTTAAACTGTGTTTAATTTATGCTTGATACTCTTATGATGTTGACTTCGGAAATGCAGCTCATCCTAAAGCGCTTCATTGAGTTCAATAAAACTTCACATAATGGTAGCGCATCTGGCGAAGATGTGCAGGAAAGAACATAATTAGACTCCAATGTTTTCAAGGAGAGATAATTCAACATTTGTGTTAAACTGATGCGAGATCATTGTGGTCCACCATGTTCAACTAATTAAAATTTAGTTGTTTTTCCAATACATCGTATTTGTCAACTGCATATATAGATACAGTTGTGTTCAGAATAATAGTAGTACTATGTGACTAATAAGATTAATCCAAGTTTTGAGTATATTTCTTATTGTTACATGGAAAACAAGGTACCAGTAGATTCAGTAGATTCTCACAAATCCAACAACACCAAGCATTCATGATATGCACACTCTTAAGGCTATGAAATTGGGCTATTAGTAAAAAAAAAAAGTAGAAAAGGGGGTGTTCACAATAATAGTAGCATGTGCTGTTGACGCTACAAACTCAAAACTATTATGTTCAAACTGCTTTTTTAGCAATCCTGTGAATCACTAAACTAGTATTTAGTTGTATAACCACAGTTTTTCATGATTTCTTTACATCTATGAGGCATTAATTTTGTTGGTTTGGAACCAAGATTTTGCTTGTTTACTAGTGTGCTTGGGGTCATTGTCTTGCTGAAACACCCATTTCAAGGGCATGTCCTCTTCAGCATAAGGCAACATGACCTCTTCAAGTATTTTGACATATCCAAACTGATCCATGATACCTGGTATGTGATATATAGGCCCAACACCATAGTAGGAGAAACATGCCCATATCATGATGAATGAATGAATGAATGAAAACTGTTTATTTCGAACATTTGATACAACAACAATTACAAGATAGATCAGTAAAGACAACAACAAAAAAGTTCCTACTGTGTACCCAACATGTCCGAAAAGGGGTAGGGTGAAGCATCAGCTTATTTATCCCTACCCCTTCTTCCCCACAACCAGTAATACCCTTTGCCACATATACACATAAATTCCTACACACCTAAACCGATATCAATATATATATATATACATATATATACACACACATACATATACACATCAACATACACATATATACACATATACATATATACACATATATATACACAAACATAAATATACACCTACACATACCTACTTACATACAAAATACTATATATTTACAAGCCGAAGCAAACAACAAAAACACCCTAACCCTCATTACCCTTCCTCCTCCTATACCCAGAAAAAACCATATTTTTGTACCGCTGTTTGAACTGGTTTCATGCTTGGACATTGCTTGAGCCCCACTCCCAATCTGTTCCACATCCTCACCCCACAGACAGAATACAGAAACCTTTTAATGTTGTTCGTGCCCACTGATGCTTTAAATTAAATTTCCCCCTCAGACTGTAATCCCCTGATCTGTTAAAAAACATATTTTTAATATTTGCTGGAAGTAAATTGTTTATTGCTTTATACACAATTTGTACTGTTTGAAAATGAACCAAGTCTGTGAATTTTAAGAATTTGGATTGTAAAAATAGTGGATTTGTATGATCTCTATAGCCAGTATTATGAATAATTCTTATAGCTCTTTTCTGCATTACTGACAGTGATTGTGTTGTACCTTTATAAGTATTACCCCATACCTCTGCACAGTACTGTAAATATGGTAAAACCAGTGAGCAGTAAAGAATGCGGAGTGAGTTGTGGTCCAGAATATGTTTCACTTTGTTTAGAACTGAAATGCTTCTTGACAGTTTACTTTGTATATGTTTTATATGAGTCTTCCAGTTTATCTTATCATCTATTATCACCCCCAGAAACTTATTTTCATGTACCCTTTCAATATCTACCCCCTCGACTTGTAACTGAACCTGTATATCTGTATTACAATAGCCAAATAACATGTATTTTGTTTTACTTAAGTTTAATGATAATTTATTTCTGTCAAACCATATTTTCAATTTTCCCATTTCTATACTGATCCTCCTCAGTAACTCCTGCAAATCCCCCCCTGAACAAAAATGCTTGTGTCATCTGCAAATAATACTAATTTTAATATTTTGGAAACATTGACAATATCATTTATATAAATTAGAAACAGTTTTGGACCCAATACTGACCCCTGTGGGACGCCACAAGCATTGTCCAAGCATGATGATGTATATTCCCCCAACTTCACAAACTGTTTTCTGTTACTTAAGTAGCTTCTCACCCAGTGCAACACCAACCCCCTAATCCCATACTGTTCAAGTTTATTGATTAATATGTCATGATTAATTGTATCAAAAGCCTTTTTAAGATCTATAAATATTCCAACTGAATGTAATTTGTGGTCTATGGCGTTTGTAATCTCCTCAACTGATTCTATTAATGCAAGTGATGTTGAACTATGTGCTCTGAATCCATATTGACTATCAGTAAGTAATTTATGTTTATTTATGAATTTGTCTAATCTATTATTGAATAACTTTTCTAATAATTTGGAAAATTGTGGAAGCAAAGAAACAGGTCTATAATTTGTGAAGTGGTGTCTATCCCCAGTCTTATACAGCGGCACAACCTTAGCTATTTTCATTTGATTGGGAAATTTACCGGTTTGAAATGATAAGTTACAGATGTATGTTAATGGTTCTACAATCCATTCAATGACCTGTTTTACCACCACCATATCAATTTCATTTAAATCGGTAGATGTTTATATTTACAATTATTCACAATGTCTATAATTTCATTTCCATCCACTGCTGTGAGGAACATTGAACAGGGATTTCTTTCTATGAGATTATTATCCCAATCCTCAGGTTGGGAATCGGGAATTTTTTCTGCCAAGCTTGGTCCAATATTTACAAAAAAATTATTAAAACCGTTGACTACCTCATCCTTATTTTCCTTCTTGACATTATTATCAATGAAATACTGAGGGTAACTCTGTTTTTTATTACCATTTTTGATAATGCTATTTAATATATCCCATATTCCTTTAATATTGTTTTTGTTATTATATAATATGTTACTATAATATTCCTTCCTACATACCCGTATAATATTAGTTAATCTATTTTGTATTTCTTATATCTATTTTCTGCCTCTTTAGTCTTTAGTTTTATGAATTCTCTATACAGTGTATTTTTCTTATTACATGCATTTCGTAACCCTTTCGTCATCCATGGTCGAGCTTGGATTTTTTGTTGATGATGCTTGCACCACCATGCTTCACTGTCTTCACTGTGAACTGTGGCTTGAATTCGGAGATTGGGGGTCGTCTCACAAACTGTCTGCGGCCCTTGGACCCAAAAAGAACAATTTTACTCTCATCAGTCCACAAAATATTCCTCCATTTCTCTTTAGGCCAGTTGATGTGTTCTTTGGCAAATTGTAACCTCTTCTGCATGTCTTTTATTTAATAGAGGGACTTTGTGGGTGATTCTTGCAAATAAATTAGCTTCACACAGGCATCTTCTAACTGTCACAGCACTTACAGGTAACTCCAGACTGTCTTTAATCATCCTGGAGCTGATCAATGGGTGAGCATTTGCCATTCTGGTTATTCTTCTATCCATTTTGATGGTTGTTTTCCGTTTTCTTCCACGCGTCTCTGGTTTTTTGTCCATTTTAAAGCTTCTGTGTAGGCTCTCAGTTGTCCAGGTGGTTTCCATAGTAGAGAAGCTTGAATCTTCGACTGGACTGGGTTGCTTGACGTGAGGACGTTTCGCTTCAAATCACAGAAGCTTCCTCAGCTAAAATTCTTGCTCTGGTAGTCTGACTTCTGTCTTGACTCTTGTAGAGAAGAATAAACCAGAAGCCAACAAAAGCTGGAGTTTTTTTAACCTTCCATTTTAATGCATTGGAGATCATTGTAGATGAACAGCCTCTAATTTTTTGCACCTGCGTATAAGTTTTCCCCTCTCCAATCAACTTTTTAATCAAACTATGCTGTTCTTCTGAACAATGTCTTGAACATCCCATTTTCCTCAGGCTTTCAAAGAGAAAAGCATGTTCAACAGGTGCTGGCTTCATCCTTACATAGGGGACACCTGATTCACACCTGTTTGTTCACAAAACTAATGAACTCACTGACTGAATGCCACACTACTATTATTGTGAACACACCCTTTTCTACTTTTTTTTTACTAATAGCCCAATTTCATAGCCTTAAGAGTGTGCATATCATGAATGCTTGGTCTTGTTGGATTTGTGAGAATCTACTGAATCTACTGGTACCTTGTTTCCCATGTAACAATAAGGGATATACTCAAAACCCGGATTAATCTTTTTAGTCACATAGCACTACTATTATTCTGAACACTATTGTATATGTGCATGTGATGTATACAAAGATCTAACGTGGAGGGGTTGTAGGTTGATAACAGATCTCTAGGACTTTGTGTGTGTGTTTTTCCTCATCACAAGCAACTTGCTTTGGATACGTTTGACAAAAACTAAACTCAGTAACTCAAAAACTGCAATAATCTCATGAATTGTTTTGGGATTTTGATATTAACAGATTTGCTCTTACCTTTTAAATGTTTGTTCACAGTGCTGAGGTTTGAATAAACTGCACTGAATCTGGCAATGAAAAATTTCACTGTCTCAAAGAATTGACACACTAACCAAGAACAAAAGTTTACCTTACCTGTGGATGGGATTGCCACATGGATGACCAAAACCAGGATAAATTAAAGGACAGCCTGTAACCTGCTCTTTACTGCATGAGTGGGTCTTACCTATCTGGTGGTTGGGAGGTGTGTGTGGCTGACTTACCGCCTGTTCCTTCTGTTTTCCCCACGACCAGCTCTCCTTGTCCAGATACACTCCTCACAACTGCTACGATCCGGTGGCCAGCTTGCGCTTGACACACAGTTCAGCTTTTGTCAAGGTGTTAAACACATACAGTCTTTTGTTGCTGCTGCATCCTTAACGTGGTCACATTCTACCGTGTCTCCACAACAAAACCAAACCTTTGTCTCTCCTCACACAGATGTGACTCACATAGGCTGGTGAGTCAGACCACCCCCCCCCCCCCCCCCCAGGCGATACCACCACTGACCCTCCAGTCTACCTGTCTAAACCTGCCTACTGTTGCACATAAAAAGAAAAAAAACAAACAAACAATTAACTCCCTTAAACTCTCAAGACATGAACCCACAGCTGCATCTTTGGTAAAGTTATAAAAACCTTCACACGGCAACTATCAGGGTTTTTAACGTCAGGTCGACACAGACTCTTTCAGAGCTCCTATGTTCCACTATATTTTTCATATCTGATATCATTCATATATTTATGAGCTAGTACAGTTCTGTGTAGCTCCATGTCGACATACATAATGATGCAGGTAGTCAACAATTCAGTCATTGAAATTCAGAGTCTGTGATGGAGGTTGTGCTTATTCTCCCATAACATGATTAATCTGTAATGTTACCTTAGGCAGTGTATTTGGAAGGGAGTCTTATACACCTCTACTGCTGCAGACAAGTTTTGGTATTCGCTGCACATTTCTGCCTGACGTGGATGGATTTTCAGCTTGTTTGATATTTAACCCTCTTCCAAATGAGTGCAGGGATCTTGTATACCTACATCCAGGACCAGGATGACAAAGTGACAGCAGCATGGTGATACCACAGTCCACGGACAATATTAAAAGGTCATTTGCCAGCAAGAGGCCACTTTTTTTTTCTATGAATGAACCAGTCAACTTTTGTCTGTCTGACAGAATGAGTTTTCGTCATCCCTTATTTAAGTTGTTCTTGACAGCTGCTTCTCAGCTCACAAGCTAAACTGACAGATATAGTCTGTTGATTGTTTTCATGGCACCATACTGCCTCCCTATGGACAACAAATAGCCACTCACATGACAAACTGTTCTGGATGCAGTAATACAAGAATCAGAATCAGAATCAGGAGAAGTTTATTGCCATTGCCAATGAACAGGATTCACAGACTAGGAATTTGCTTTGATATAATGGTGCAACATTAAGCAGAAAGCCATATAAAATGCTAAGATAAAATATAAAATATGTGCTAAAATAAGATAAAATATAAGATAAATATGAAATATGAAAGGCTGTGTGCAACAGAAAAACAGTGCAGTGGGAGGAGTGTAATTAAAAACCAAAGTACATTTGTCTAAAGTGACCCATGATAAAATGATAAAGTGACAGAGTTAAGCTTAAGGTGACTGAGTTATGAGGAGTTCATGAGTCTAACGGCAGAGGGGAAGAAACTGTTCTGGTCCGGGAGGTTCTGGTCCGGATGGACCGTAGCCTCCTGCCCGAGGGGAGTGGTTCGAATAGACCGTGTGCAGGGTGAGAAGGGTCAGCTGTGATCCGACCTGCTCGGCCCAGAGTCCTGGAGACGTGCAGGTCGTGGAGAGATGGAAGGCTACAGCTGATCACCTTCTCAGCAGAGGCCACAATGCGCTGCAGTGTGTCTGTCCCTGGCTGTGGCCCCGGCGAACCACACCGTGATGGAGGAGCAGAGGATGGACTCGATGATGGCCATGTAGAACTGCACCATCAGCTGGACAGGCAGCTTGGCTTCTTCAGCTACCACAGGAAGTACATCCTCTGCTGGGCCTTCTTGATGAGGGAGCTGATGGTTGACTCCCACTTGAGGACCTGGGTGATGGTGGTACTGAGGAAGCGGTGACAGTCCACAGTGGTGATGGGGCTGTTGGTGAGGGCGAGGGAAGGCGGGGGGGCTGTGGCTTTCCTGAAGTCCACGATCATCTCCACTGTTTTCTGGGCGTTGAGCTCCAAGTTGTTGCTGCTGCACCAGGTCACCAGCCGGTCCACCTCCCTCCTGTAAGCAGACTCATCCCCATCCGAAATGAGTCCGATGAGGGTGGTGTCGTCTGCAAACTTGATGAGCTTTACGGAGTCGTGGCTGGAGGTGCAGCAGTTAGTGTACAGGGAGAAAAGCAGAGGGGAAAGGACACAGCCCTGTGGAGATCCTGTGCTGAGAGCCTGAGTGTTTGAGACATTCTTTCACAGCCTCACACGCTGACTCCGGTCCGTCAGGAAGTCTGTGATCCACCTGCAGGTGGAGTCGGGCACATGGAGCAGAGAAAGCTTGTCCTGGAGCAAAGCCAGAAGGATGGTGTTGAATGCAGAGCTGAAGTCCACAAACAGGATCCTAGCATAGGTTCCTGAGGAGTCCAGGTGCTGCAGGATGGAGTGCAGGGCCTGGTTTATGGCGTCATCTACAGACCTGTTGGCTCTGTAGGCAAACTTCAGGGGGTCCAGGAGGGGGTCGGTGATGGACTTCAGGTGGGATAAAACCAGGCATTCGAAGGTCTTCATGACTACAGACGTGAGAGCCACAGGCCTGTAGTCATTAAGTCCAGTGATGCGTGGTTTCTTGGGGACTGGAACTATGATGGAGGACTTGAAACAGACTGGAACATGGCATGACTCCAGGGAGGTGTTGAAGATCCCCGTGAAGACTGGGGCCAGCTCATCAGCGCAGTGTCTCAGGGTGGCAGGAGAGACACAGTCTGGGCCTTTTGAAACGTCTTCTCACGTCCTCCTCTTGGACCGAGAGGGCAGTGGGGGGAGGGCAGCGGTGAGAGGGGGGAGGTCCAGAGTGTTTGAATATCCAGTTGTGT
The DNA here is from genome assembly GCF_902500255.1 of Thalassophryne amazonica. NCBI lineage: Eukaryota > Metazoa > Chordata > Actinopteri > Batrachoidiformes > Batrachoididae > Thalassophryne > Thalassophryne amazonica. The sequence continues at coordinate 23,687,643 of NC_047115.1, read as the reverse complement.
GGGGGGTGGGGGGGTGTGAGTCCATGTCTTCAAAACTTGAATAGAAGACGTTCAGGTCGTTGGCCAGCTTCAGGTCATCAATAGAACGAGGTGCTGTGGGCTTGTAGTTGGTAATCTCTTTCAACCCCCTCCACACAGAGGCTGAGTCGTTGGCAGAGAACCTTTGCTGCAGACGTGAACTGTACATGGATTTAGCCTTTGCCACCTCCTTGCTAAATCTGTACTTTGCACCTCTATAGCTGTCTCTGTCTCCTTCTCTGAAAGCCACCTCTTTCTACTGACGGAGCTGCCGGAGTTTAGATGTGAACCAGGGCTTGTCATTGTTATATCTCACCCTGGTGCGCTGTGGGATGATGCTGTCTTCACAGATATGAATATATGACGTCACAGTATCTGTGTAGTCATCTAGACTGTCTGTTGAAGCCTCAAACATATCCCAAATCGTAGCGCCCAAGCACGCGCGTAGCTCCTCTACAGCTTCATTGCTCCACACTTTAGATGTCCTCACAACAGGTTTAGAGAGTTTTAGTCTCTGTCTGTATGCGGGGATCAAGTGGACCATCACGTGCTCTGAGAATCCCAAAGCTGCACAGGCCACTGCGCGGTAGGCACCACTCACTGTCGTGTAACAATGATCTAACATGCTCCCTTCTCTGGTCGGGCATTTAACAAACTGTTTGTATTTTGGTAATTCCTGACTGAGATTCCCTTTGTTAAAATCGCCGAGAATTATAACAAGGGAGTCTGGAAAGTCTCTCTCCACGCTCATAATCTGATCCGCGAATGCATGCTCGGCCTCGTGCACGTCCGCACTCGGTTGAATATACACGGAGCAAAGTATGAAGGAGTTAAACTCACGTGGAGAGTAGAACGGTCTGCAGTTTATGAGGAGATATTCCAGAGAGGGAGAGCAGTGTTGGGAGATCACAGTCACATCGGAGCAACAGGCATTGTTGATATAGAAGCAGAGTCCTCCACCTCTTGTTTTTCCACCGGAGAGTGTTCGGTATCTGTCGGCGCAGAGGAGTTGGAATCCCACTAGTTGGAGCGCGCAGTCCGGTGTCTGTGCATTTAACCACGTCTCTGTGAAGCACAGTACACAAGTTGAGGAGAAATCTCTATTCTTCTTCATCAGCAGTGCCAGCTCATCCATCTTGTTGCCGAGTGAGTGGACGTTGGAGAGAAATATCCCAGGTAGGGGCATGCGCGTGCCCCTTTGTCTGAGGCGCACGAGAGCTCCAGCTTGCCCCTTTGTCTGAGGCGCACGAGAGCTCCAGCTCCTTTTCCTCTCCGCCAGCGTCTCACTCTTTTGGCCAAAAAGTGAACCAGTTCAGCTGCAGGCACTAAAAGAATTGGCGTAATGTCCGTGGGTGTTGATGATCTGATGTTTAGAAGCTCCTCGCGGGTGTAGGAACACGATGACACACGATTTACGCACAAAAACAGACAAAACAGGGAGCACCAGAATACCAGGGCGCCTTCACGTGGCGCCATCTTGGAAGGGACATTTGACATCTCCATTTGAAGGGAGATGAAAGTTTGCTTCAAATATGGGAATTGACAAAATCAACATGTGGAGCCCTGCTGGATGTGGTTTCTCATCATTTTGCAAGAAGGTTAAATGTTAGAAAAGTTGAAAATCCATCAATGTCAGATAATATGGAGGAAATACTAGAATTTGCATGATTTTCATGCTGGATGCTCGTCCTGAAGCTACTCGAGACATATAGTGCATCCAAAAATTATTCATAGCAATGCACTTTTTTCCCCTCAAAATTTTACACACAATACCCCATAATAACAATATGATTTTTTTTAGATTTTTGCAAATGTATTAAAAATAAAAAAAAACTAAGTAATCACATGCACATAAGTATTCACATCCTTTGCCATGAAGCTCACAGTTGAGCTCAGTTGCATCCTGTTTCCACTGATCATCCTTGAGATGTTTCTGCAGCTTAACTGGAATCTATTTGGGATAAATTCAGTTGATTGGACATGGTTTGGGAAAGCACACCTGTCTACATGTAAGATTCCACAGTTGACAGTGCATGACAGAACACAAAAGCATCAAGTCAAAGCAATTGTTTGTAGACCTCCGAGACAGGATTGTCTCAAGGCACAACTCTCTTTGGCATGAATGCCAGGTGTCCTGTTTGATGAAAACAGGCACCATCCCTACAGTGAAGCATGGTGGTGGCAGCATCATGCTGTGGGAATGTTTTTAACCCCCCCTCCCAAAAAAAAAAAAAAGAAACAAGTCCAAAGGAGAATCGGGTAAAAGTGATTCAGGCAGTGGGACTGAGTCCCAAGTGGAAATTATTTTGGAGTTTATATACGCCACCCCCACCCAGGCTCACACATATTCACACACTGATGCTAGTGTGCTGCCACACAACCCACTCACATTGCACACCTGGGAGCAACTTGGGGATGAAGGACCTTGTCTCAGGCAGCCTTTGTGATTTTCAGATCTGATGGGGAACAAGGATCCTCTGATCACAAGCCCACCTCTGTAACTTCTTGACCATCATCTAGACCAGCACCTCCCCAGTCCACTCAGCATTAGCTGGGGAGCAAACCTGTGATGGACTGGCTTCCCAACCGGGGGGAATTGTAGACATTCATCAGCTTCAGGGTACTGAATCCAGGGATAACAACCAATGAGCCACAGGATCTTACTTGATCATGATCTTCTTTTTCTTCTTCCTCTTCTATTAAATGTCAAAATGAGCAAGGTATTCCAAAACATTTCAGTTTTAGTTGATATTTTACTTCTAATCCTAATGACTGCACTAATTCTGATGACTGAATAATTTTTCTTAACTAATCAACATCTTCATCAGCATGCCTCAGATCATACAAAAAAGTGATTTCTTTGAAAACTTGGCAAATAAATCATGGACAAGCTCCTATTTTGTCTTGATCTAACTTAGGAATGTGACAAAGTAGGAGACCACAGTACAAAATAAATGGAAAAAGGCTGATTAATTAAATATATAAAGCATGAAATATAAATGAGTCTTGGTGTCAGTAAATCATAGACAGCAGGCATGTCTTTGTGTGAAATGATGTAATGTGCTGATGCAAAATGAAGAACAAACAAAAAGAAGCGGTGCTGTCTGCTGAAAAAGAAAGTGTCTGTTTTCAGGACACACACGAAACCGTAAATCAGTGTTACAGTGGAGAACCAGCCACTATCAATTACTCTCTTTCCTTTCACCCTTTTACTTATTTTGAGTCCTATCTATATGAATCAGATGTTTTTGGGCATTCTTCCAAAGCGGAGGGGAAGAAAATCCATCTTTCTTTTTGGCTTCACTCCTTTAGCCATAAACGTTAATGACTCAGGTTTGTGGGACGATGAAATTCCACCTTCATCGCTGAAAGCAAGCGCGACCTACCTTTGGCTGTATCACTTCAAGTACAGGTTTATTTTTGTAGCACAGTTCAGGCAACACGGCATTCTCACAGTGCTGGGATAACACACAAATCATGAATAATGTTAAAATAAATTATCTGTTGTTATTTGGCGCTATGTAAATGAAAATAAATTGAAATTGAAAAACTGACAGTGTTAATTTTACAATGTCAGTGTTAACTTTACACTGGTGATTTTGCTGTGTAGACCTAGGTTCAATTCCTGCTCACACTATCTGTCTGCATGCTCATCTGCATTGTCTCAGTCCATCCAGCTGTAAATGGTACTTTCCTTTGCTGGGGAAGTAACCTGTGATGGACTGATATCCCATTTAGGAGGAGTACTACAGTCTCATCCGATATATTGGATCTGGGAATAAGCACTGGTTTTAGGGCCTAGGGCGCTCTCCCATTGCCGATTTTTGATACCCAATTGTTACCTAGGTTTTTGCTGGAAACAAAAATATAGACACCAGATACTCAAACAGTAATCTGATGCAAAAGTAGTGTTGTACAACATTGTGAGCAATCTGGAAAGTGTTAAAGGTGTTGAAAAAAAATTGGAATATCAGGTTAAATCGTGATCCAGAAAACATGAAGAGCCAAAGACGGCTCCTCCCCAAGGGCAGGACCAACAGGCTGAAAAACTCCTTTGTCTCTCAGGCCATCAGATTGTATAACTCCTCACTCGGGGGAGGAAGAGTAACAGGAATTTCAATTTCAGTTTATTTTAATTTATATTGCACCAAATCACAACAAAGTTTCCTCATGGCGCTTCACACAAGTAAGGTCTAACCTTACCAACTCCAACAAGCAGGAAGACTGAGGACAGGATGGAGAGGAGCAGTTGTAGCCAGTAAACCAGATGTTCTGGTATTTATATTTGTATTTGCTTTTTTGCAAATTGTTTCTTCTAATTTTGATACTCTGTGTGCTCTTACCCCTTGTGCTACTGTCCAGTACTGCTGGAACCTCAACTACCTTGAGGGAGTCTTCCCAAGGGATTAATAAAGTTCTGTCTAATCTAATCTAATGTAATCTAATTGGATTTAACTGTTGAGATCAGGGTGCTGTTGAGTAAAAGTAGGTGAACATGAACAAGCGAGTACAAGAGGCCATGGGACATGTAAATATGGCAGGCAAAGTCTTAATTTTTACTGGAATGTCATAAAAGCTTGTTTTGGGGAATTGCACATCTACGTAATCTAAAATCAAGATAGAGTGTCTAATATGGAATAAAATTCACAATTTGCAGTTTACAGTTTAGGAGTACCCTCATTTAAGTAGTGTTTTGACTCATTTACACAGACAAAACATGGTTTGAGTTGAATGGTAACTTAAGAATTTAAATTATTTAAAACAGTGTTTAAAAAGTTTATAACTCAGTGCCTTGTTTTCAGGTACAGTGAGTGCTCTGCTCTCTTGCTGGTTCTTGGAAATAGTGACACAGTGAGCGCTCTCAGTGCTCTGTTCTCAGAGAACATCTTTGTTTCCTCCATCAGGTCAGGTTGTTGTGCTGTAAAATGCAGACAGACACACACACACACGAGGCAAGCAGAAATTCATGGTGTTGCTTGATGTTTTCTGCTACACTTCTGCCTCAGAGACTTCGTCTGTAAGTCATTAAATACATGTATTTCTAGAAACGTTTCTGTAGTGATACTTGCTCTGTTAGTAGTACCTCTGTTAGCGGTAGCGCTGTTAGCTGTAGCTTAGTTAGCTCAGTGACTTGCAGCTGACAGGTGTGGTTTTATTATGTATAGTGCATAGTTGCTTTATATTGGTTAAAGATTGTTGACTAATTTATGCTGTTTTTCTGTACTGTTTAAGTTTTACAGAAAGGAAAATAAGCAAAGAGCTCAAAAGAACAAGGAACAAGGCAAGAAAAGTCAAGCCCTGTGTATTTATTGGAGGATTTTGGATGTTAACTGACTGTCTAGCTTTGCTCAAGATTATGCATTGTGAGGGAAGTACAGATTGCATCCCAATATTTTCAATCGTAACATTCAAATTCATGTTTATTAGATCCAGAGACTTGGGGAAAAAAAACAAAACAACCCAAAACAAAACTGATTTTGTTTAGGGTGGTGTTCAAGCGTATAACTGGGATCTACCATTCTCTGAGTGGAATGGATAGTAAATGGACAGCATTTATGTAGCACTTTTCCATCTGAATCAGAAGCTCAAAGTGCTTTACAATGATGACTCACATTCACACATTCACACGCATTTTCTTCCTCTCTTTTAGTTAATAGTTTTTAAGAATTTATTGTCCAGTGAATACATGCTGCTTCACTCATTATTTATTGTTTCCCTGGCATTTGGAGTACTTTTCCCGAGCTGGGTCCCGGCCATGGCTCCTTTGTATACACAAGGGATCATATGATGGAGCTCCGACACAGTAGCCCAAACGGGGAAAGACATGATATCCCTAAAGATCTGCGACGGGAATACCAGAGCTGTATAGCCAGGAGGATATTGTGGCAAAGAAAGAGGAGATATCTCCTTCCATTGTGGTGGGGAATGTAAGAATGTTGGCGAACAAAATGGATGAATAAACATCACTTGTGAGGAGTAACAGTGTGTTTCGTGAGGGCTCAGTCTTGTGCTTCACAGAGACGTGACTGCATGACAACATACAACAGACTCTAGTGAGTTTACCCAGCTTTCAGTTGGTGCGAGGGGACTGGAGTTGGGCTGACCATGCTAAAAAGAAAGGTGGGCAAGTCGCTGTATACGTGAACAACAAGTGATGCAATCCGGGACACGTTACGGCGTGTAACCAGACATTGAGCTGTTAGCAGTGAGACTCCCATGCCATTGTCCTTATTATTTACACACCATTGGCGGCAGACGCGTTACGGTCCAGTGACGTCATCACCTCCGCGGCGACGAGGCTACAGACGGTGCACCCAAGTGCTTTCATTGTCATCTCGGGATTTTAACCGTTACCCTTTCAACATCTCTTCCCACTTTCAGGCAGTTCATTGACTATAATACAAGAGACAATAAGACAACAGACCTGCTGTATGCTAATGTCAAGGAAGCATACTGTGCCACAGCCCTCCCCCCGCTCAGCAAAGTGGACCATAACCTGGTCTATTTAGAGCCACTTTACATCCGTGCTGTTCGGCGGCAACCTGTGATCACCAGAGTGGTTCAGCGGTGGTCACAGGAGGCAGAAGACAGTCTTCGTAGATGTTTTGAGGCGATCAACCCGGGATGTGCTCTGTGATGTGCAGGGGAAAGATACTGAAAGCATAACAGACTGCATAACAGATTATATCAACTTCTGTACAGACAGTATCATCCCAACAAAAACGGTGCACCACTACCCCAATAACAAACTATGGATAACCAAGGACATCAAGGCGACACTGAACAGGAAGAAGGCTGCTTTCAGGAGTAGAGACAGAGGAGCTGAAGAGCGTGCAGCTTGAACTGAGGAAGAAGCTCGCAGAGGGGAGGACAGTTACAGGAGGGAGGTGTGGAGTGGATGAGAACCATCACTGGTCATGGCAAGATAGTGGACCAGATGATGGAAGGAGACATACAAGAGGCCAATGAACTAAACCTGTTCTTCAACAGGTTTGACAACATGGACTCTTCCCACTCTTCCCCCAGCTCCTCTCATTGCTCCCCCTCCCATGTGCACTCACCTCTCACCCCAGTTATTACCCCTCCTCTCCTCCCACTAACCTGCCCTACTCCCCTGTACTCCCCCAGGAGGCTGAATACAGGAGTGTGGTGGACAGGTTTGTGGAGTGGTGTGAATTCAACCACCTCCAGCTCAACGTATCTCAGACGAAGATGCTGGTGGTGGTCTTCAGAAGATGGAAGACCAGTCCGAACTCTGTTACCATCAGTGGAACAGAGGTGGGCATTGTGGACTACTACAAGTACATGGATGTCCACATAGACAAAAAAATGGACTGGATGGTAAATACAGATGCTGTGTATAAGAAGGGTCAGAGCTGACTGTACTTCCTCAAGAGGCTAAAATCTTTCAATGTTTGCAGAAATATGTTGCAGATGCTTTATCACTCAGCGGTCTCCAGCATCATCTTCTACGCTGTAGTGTGTTGGGGCAGCAGGCTGGTGGCAGCTGACATGAACAGACTCAACAAGCTCATCAGGAGAGCTGACTCTGTGTCCTGGGGTTTGAGCTGGAGTCTGTGGTGGAGGTGTCAGAAAGCAGGATGCTGAGGAAACTACTCAGCATGCTGGACAACACCTCCCACCCCCTGCATGCCACACTGACGTCCTCTCAGGGTACCTTCAGCTAAAGACTGAGACCACCGAGCTGCACCACAGAACGCTACAGGAGGTCTTTCCTACTTGTGGCATTATTCAGAGTTATGTGCAATATTGTTGAACATCTTGTGCAAATGTCTTCCCTTCCAGTCATTCACATAAATTTGCTTATTGTAAAAAAACAAAAATCAAAACATTGTTTAATTTTCTGTACTCTGGCAAAATCATTTCCTTTGGGATAAATAAAGTTGATCTTATTGCCCAGTGGCCCTTAATGCTTGTCTGGTTTGGCTGGGGTTTGAACCGAGGATCCTCTGGGCTTAAGCCCAACGCTTAATCACTGGACCATCACCTCCCCAAAAGAAGCCTCCTTCTGATCCTCCTACACATTATGAAACCCATAAAAAGCATGCTGCTACATTCTTCAGCAGAAGACAGTTTGGAGATGTTAACAGAAACAGTTTAGGTTTTTGGAAAATTCTGTTTATAAAACATTGTATACTTTGTGGGTATTTGGCAGTATTTGGGTGTATCTGCAGCATTTGGTGACACTTGTATGTAAGAGTACATAAAATAACTGATAATATGAAAGTTACCTACTGTTAAAAAGGACGGGGGGCATGATTTCTTCAGTTTGGTATTTGGATGGAAATTGGGGCTAAAAATGGGCACTGGCAGACAGCCCTAAAAGTAGAAAGACTGTGTATACAAATGGCTGCAATTCCTAAATAGTTGATATTTTTATGAAACACACTGAATTAAATTTGAATGTCCACATTACAAGCACATCTCGATTGTTTTATTTTAATTGCAACTGGGTGGTGTAGACAGGAGTCCAAATATTTATGGACCTCCCTGTAGTAACACTGGTGTATACGAGGTCTGTTAGAAAAGTATCCGACCTTTTTATTTGAATCACGTGTGCTTGCATGAGCAAACCTTGAACCTTCGTGCGCATGCGTGAACTTTTTCACGCCTGTCGATTGCGTCATTTCCTGGTAAGCAGCCTTTGTGTGGGACGTGTGTTGTGCGCTTGGCGGATTTTCATTTCAAGGAAAAAGACGGAACAACTGGAGCAGTGCCACATCAAATTTTGCCAGAAACTGGGTGACAGCCAGATGGAAACCATTCGGATGATTCAGACGGCTTTCGGTGACGATCCTGTGGGCATCACACAGATTAAGGAGCAGTACAACCGGTTTAAAGACGTCCGCACAATGGTGGAGAGCGAGTCACGCTCCAGTTGGCCATCAACATGCTGAAATGACCAGATCATTTCCAAAGTGAACGCTGTGGTGATGCGGGACCGTCGTGTGACTGTCTGAGAAATTGCGGAAGAGGTGGACATCAGCACTTTTTTGGTACATTCCCCTGTAGAAGATTTCCACTGTGACAGAAGATTTGGCCATGAAAAGAGTGGCTGTGAAATTCATGCTGCTTCTGACGGCGGAGCAAAAGCGCCTTCGTGTTGAAGTCTCACAGGACATGCTGTGACATGCTCACCTCTTCCACAATATCTTGGATAGTCACTGTTAAGGATTTTATATATATATATATATATATATGTTATCACTGTTAAACATTTGTAGCTTTGTCTTCTTTCTCATGAGAACGGAGATGTGCTGTTTTGCACCTGTCTTAATGCAATCCTGAGAATTCAATTTTGTTTTAGCACTCTGGGGTCAATCTGAACTGGGAATGAAGGACTGGATGTACTTATTGTTATAACATAACTTTGTTTTCGCAGCCTCTAACGACTGGGAGCAAGAGAACGTTTTGACTATTGTGATGTGGTGTTTAGTGTGAAGGAGTGTGGAAGACGGGACACTTCAGGCAGATGCAGAACAGCTGATACCTGCAACAGACGAACGAGATGTGCTGACCTGAAGTGTTCTTCCTTACAGCTGCACTTGACGTATGCGTTTATGTTATGGGAAGAAACTTGTCTTGCGTCATTACCCCCACCCTTAGGACAAGTTTCTTGTTTATGTGATGAGGGCGTCTCTTAATAAAAAGAGCGGAAAAGCAGGCCAGACTTTAGTGTAGCCTTGGTGTACAGCCTGGCCGCACTCCGCGCGTAATATTTGACTTTCTGTCTCACTGGTGTTTCTTGACTCTGTTTGTCTTGTTAAAGGTTTAAAAATGTTTGGAGGAGAAAATACCCAACATTGACTGGGGGCTCGTGAGGCTGGCGGGCCGTTTGAGCTCAGGAGCTCTGAGCTGCCGCGGACTATGCTGATCAGGTGTCCGCACTAAGTTCGGTATCGATATGGTGTTCCAGGGGGAGCCCCGGGCCACCAGAATCGTCTGTTAATGCAAAGCAGTTAAACTCTGTAAGGAGGGTGCGGACTCCTCTGTTTATATACGCGTACCGGTAGGGGATAAAAGTGATCACATAAAACAGTTAAACTCCGTAAGCGATGATACAGAATCGTCTGTTAATGCAAAGCAGTTAAACTCTGTAAGGAGGGTGCGGACTCCTCTGTTTTAATACGCGTACCGGTAGGGGATAAAAGTGATCACATAAAACAGTTAAACTCCGTAAGCGATGATACAGAATCGTCTGTTAATGAAACACAGTTAAACTCTGTAAGGAGGGCGGACTCCTCTACGGTTGCGAGGGACGCAAGTAGTTAAATTCCGGAAGGAGGATACGGACTCCTCTGTTTTAATACGTAAAGGAAATCCCGGGTAGAAATACGTGCACTGTAAAAAGTAGTTAAATTTGGCAGGGACGGCGGAGTCCCCTAATGCAGGACATTAGTTAAATTTCACAGGAGGGCGAGCTCCCCTGACATAAGAATGCGCGTACGGTTATTAGGAGTGTTTCTATGTGTAAATAGTGTTTTGCGCAAGTGTAAATAACTGTGTGAAAGTGTAATACTTTGGACAACGTTAGTGACAACCGTGTGTGTGGAAGCAGAGGCAAGTGATTCCGCTTCCTACGGGGAGGTGAAAGGAATCAACCACACGACGGCAAATTAATTGTCACGTCCAAAGAAAGTGTGAAAACTTCAGATTTAGAACACCCTAGGTGTGCCCCCGTCTGAAGTCCAAATTATAACAAGGGATAATAAAAATGGGGGGTAAGACGTCTATAAATAAGGAAAATTTATCAACTGACGACTGGAAATTTATGGAAGCAAAAAATCCAAAAACAACAAAAAATTGGAGACCTGGATTAATAAACATGACTTTGACGGACGACTGAACCTGATCAGTATACAGAAGCTGAAGAAGGAGTTAGAACAGCAACATAAAGGTGATGAGAAAAAGATGCAGAAAGTAGGGGCAGATTTAGTGGCATTTTGGGAGGAAGAAGCAGAGAACAGACAGAAGGGAGCAGAGAAGCGACGATTAGAGAAAGCAAGAAAAAAGAAAGCTGTAGGTAAGGCAGAAGAAGATGTGATAATTCAGCACAGAGAACCAGAACAGCCTCAACAACCACCGCCGGCTGGACCGTCGGTGGCAAAGAGACCTTTATCTCCTCTACCAGAGGATGACGATGTATTGCCACCACAGTATGATTTGGCAGTAAAACCTAAGGTAAAAAGAGAAAAACCAGAAAAACCACAAACACGCAGTCAAGCAAAAGTGCCTACAGCCCCTCCCATGGTGGAACATAGTGATCAGGGAGGTGCCTATCCTATGATAGAAGTACCAAATCCTCGTGCAGGAACAGCAGGACAGCTACCAACCATGCTCGTTTATCGGACATGGAATGCTGATGATATCAAAGCAGCAGTCGACATGATACCATCGCCACATGTCGATATTGAGGGATTTATGCAGGATATAGAAAACATTAGAACATCTTACCACCTTAATGGACCTGAAGTCCAACAGGTGTGGATGAAAGCATGTGGCCCTAAATGGAGTCAGGTACGTGGAGACTGGAATCCTGCAGATCAACAAGGCGTACCACTGACACATGATCTAGTCTTGAAAACAAGAGTGGAAGCTATGATTACACGTGCAAAAGGAGTGTTAGGACCAAAGATAAATTATACTGAAATTACCAGGACAACTCAGAAAGAAGGAGAGCCATGGACAGAGTTTAGGTGCAGATTTGAGAATGTGTTTAGGGTCCATAGTGGCATATTGCCAGAAACACCTGTGTATGAACAACAATTGAAAAACGCTCTGATCCAACATTCCAATAAGGATATAAAAGCTTGGATACAGAAACATTGGATTGGATTGCCTACAGGCACATTGGAAGACACACATACACACTGCTGTCATGCAGAAGAAGTCTTAAAGCAGAAAAAGACAAGAAACAGCGACAAAGGAGTGTATGTAGCACATGGAGATGACGAAATATATTACCAGCAGGGTAACTTAAGACAGCAGAAGCAGTGCAAACGCCCCAAAAAGCCATGGCAAAATAGACAAGGTGGACAGCCACAACGTCAAGGACCATGGCAACCACAACAGCAGCCCAGACAGGGAGGGCCACCACGTGGTCCCCTGATTTGTTGGAACTGTGGAAGAGAGGGACATATGTATAGAAATTGTCCGAATCCACCTACTGAGGGAGCAGCAGGAGGAATTCCACAACGGAATAATCCTCCTCAGCCACAGTATCCACAATGACTAGAATCCATAATCCATGATTCCACATCATATAGGCAGTCTGATTGCGATATGGATCTGTGTGCCTTGCTGGGAAATCCGGTACCAAAACCAGAAGTGACTTTGTTGGTAAATGGACGACCAGTGACATTCCTTTGTGATACAGGAGCATGTAGAACCACATGTAATGACAACATACCTGTCCATCAATTAAGCAACGAACTCTTTAGGGTTCGCTCTGCAAATGGACAAACATCAGACGTCCCTATCACCAAACCCATAACGTTGACAGATCCATTTGGCCTGACGTGTACTATGTCAGTGTTAAGCATGCCACAATGTCCAGTTAACCTCCTAGGACGAGACGGATTGACTGCATTGGGCTTGTCCATAATTGTGGAACAAGGGAAATTAGTTGTTGAACGCACAGGAGGCGTTAACATGGTAAGAGAAGAAAGCGCTGACCCCACATTCCACTATTACTATACATTTGACATCTCAGAAGAAGATGCTGCAGGATGGGGTAAAGATGTCGTCTTGCAAGCGACAGCCCTACTAAAAAATCCTGAACAACAGATGTCACCACCTGACCTGCATGTCACAATGTGGCATAAAGATCCTCCAGGTCCGGATGGTGACTATGAAACTAAATTGAAAAATGTTTCACCTGTGAAACTGACAATGACCGATTTGATTCATGATGGCAACTCAATAGCCGTCATAACAGTAACAGGCGCCACTGAAGATGTTTTAAAATTGAGATTCACAGGTATGCCATTACATATGTCACTTTGTAAGCCATATTTGACAGAATGGCAAGAATTGGGACTGACAGTCATAACAGCTTTGTCAGCCTCTGATTGGAGTAGAGTTGGCCCACGAACGGAGTTCAGTCCATCAACCAAGTTGTATAAAGTGCTAGTTAATGTCTCATTGGTGCTGACAGCTGGAACACACATTAATGCGTCCACTTCACAATCCTGAGTGTTTCAGTTGAGTCCTGAAGAGGATGCTCTTCTCTCTTCAGTACCGTCAGGATTGTGGACAACAGGTCCTTCAGACGTAGGACTGATAAAAAAATGCACAACCTGTAGTTATAACACCAAAAACAGAATACAGACCATGTGTAAGACAGTATCCATTGAAACCTGATGCAATTGAAGGAATCAGGCCAGTAATAGAGAATTTATTAACAGCAGGAGTAATAGTGCCATGTCCAGATTCACCATGTAACACACCCATATTTCCTGTAAAAAAAGGCTCCGCCCTCAGTGGGATGGAGAATGATTCAAGATCTGCAGGCAGTAAATGCTGCTGTAGTAAAAAGAGCTCCATGTGTACCAGATCCGCACACACTGTTAAGCTCATTGAGATTAAATTCTAGTTGTTTTTCTGTAATAGATATCAGTAATGCATTTTTTTTTTTTTTTCCGTACCAGTACACCCAGATAGTCAATTCTGGTTTGCTTTTACCTTTAAAGGACAACGATATACATTCACCAGATTACCGCAGGGTTACGCAGAGAGCCCAACTATTTATTCTCAAGTCATGTCAGCATGTTTAGCTAATTTCGTTCCACCGGCAGATAGCCAACTATTAGTGTATGTTGATGACATTTGATTGCCTCTGACACACGAGAAAACTGCAAACTGAAAGTTCCACATGCAGTCTCTGCACTTCTGTTGCAGACAAACATGAGCCTTTTGTCCCCAGCAAGACATCTTTCGTGTATGTCCTTGCTATTATCACAACCACATCTTACGGTAGAGCGATGTACAACATTGAATCCATCCACATTGATACCCTTACCTGAGGATGGTGAGCCGCACAATTGTCTTGATGTAGCTACGGTCTGTACGAAAGCACGTCCAGACCTCCAGGACACACCCATCCCAAACAGTACAATTGTGTATGTGGATGGTTCTTCCACTAAAAACGCTTATGGACAAACACAATCTGGATATGCTGTTGTCACAAATTCAGAAGTATTGGATTCTGCTTCATTGCCGTCCTCATTTTCAGCACAAGCAGCTGAATTAGTTGCTTTAACTGCAGCTTGCTATCTGTTTAAAGGTACGGCTGTATCAATTTATACAGACAGCCAGTACGCTTTCAGTACGCTGTGAAATTGCCTAACCAAATTGCTATATGCAAATGTGCGGCTCACACCAAAGGCTCTGACAGTGTTTCAAAAGGAAATGACGTTGCTGACAAAACCGCAAAGGCGGCAACAGCTCTTTCTATTTTTCTCCTATATGACACCCCTCCGGATATGACCACAAAAGAAACCCATATTGCCAAAAAAAAAATATGTTTAAATGGGCAGCTATTATGAGCCATGGCGTGACGCATGTCTCATCAGGGGGTATGATATCGCAATTGCAATCTATTTTTTGTCTTTATGGGTTCGATGCATATGCAAAACAGCATTGTAGAGCATGCATGACATGTGCAAAACACAACTCACAAGGCAATTTGAGACCCCAAAGAGGTAAATTTCCAACACCACAATATCCCTTTCAAGTGATTCATATGGATTATATACAGCTGAGTAAACATGAAGGGAAGGAATTTTGTTTAGTCATAATTGATGCCTTCTCAAAATGGGTAGAATTGTTCCCTACAAAACATGCAGATGCACTTACAGTGGCTAAGGCATTGTGCAAAGACATCATTCCATGATTTGGAATACCAGAAACAGTCTATTCAGATAATGGAGCGCATTTTGTTAATACAATAGTGCAATACGTAGGAGAAGCGCTACAGGTCAATCTCAAAACTCATTGCGCTTATCATCCACACAGTGCCGGATTAGTGGAAAGGACAAAGGGCACAATAAAAATAAGATTAAGGAAATGTATAGAAGAGACAAAACGAACCTGGATTGAATGTTGGACCTAGTAAAATTGTATATGAGAATAACACCAACACCATCAGGGTTAACACCATTTGAGATACTTTATGGACGACCATATCGTCTACCAATTTTGACATGGATACTAAAACAGCAGATGAGGAACAAACATTAGCAAATTTTATGAAAAAGACATTAACACAGAAAGAGATAACTTAAACACATTTACTGCCGAATAATTTTGATCTTCCACAGGACGGCCTTCCAGTAGTCTAGCCAGGAGACTGGGTGTTCATCAGAGTGATTAAGAGGAAGAACTGGTCCAGTCCTCGTTGGGAAGGTCTATACCGAGTGCTGTTAACAACACCAACTGCAGTAAAGATAGCGGAGAGATCAACGTGGATACATCACTGTAAGATACAGCGTGTGTTGGCGGCCTCCACAGTGTAAGGGGAAGTCTGGCTACAAAGGGAGTCTATTTAATTAGCAATAGATTGTCTCAATGCCAGTGAAGCAGGGAGATCCTTGCACTATTAGGTGAGGTGGTTAACAACACTGTATCCTAGCAATCATGACTGAACTACAGCAGACCCCGGAGCGGCATGCTCAGCGCCGCCGCTGCCGGACTGTTGGTAGGGCAGCCGGTTGTGTTGTGATCTTAGTGTGTTTCGTGCTCCTCGGATTCCTGGCCTGGTGGTTGACCCAAGAATTGCAGCTCACTGTGGACCGAGCCAGAGAACAACGCAAGCAACATCAGAAGAGGTTTATTCATAATGTGAACGAGACAGATGGACACCCTCATATATACCATACTAATATGTGGTACAGATATGTTCATTTATTGGCTATGGAATTACGTTACTAATTATTATGTTTGTTCGCAAATACCTATATCCTCAACACACCCAGCTCTGACGGCTAAACCGTACCCTGCTAGGGTGACAGAATGTCTTATCATACGGATGCATAATCAAACTGTATTTCGGGGGCAGCAGTTCTCAGCAAATCTGATAAGATGTAACACCACTTGCCTCAGTGCAACCACTTATATGATAGGGATTTCAACAGAGGACGTACAAGCGTGCCCAAGTGCTGCTCCATTGACTAGACTGAAGGGAAACGAAAAAATATCATCACGTTGAATTGTCATCACAACGGCCATTCCCAATTTGCTTTTACGGGACAGGGAATAAAAATGTAGGTAAAATTAAGAAACGTCTGTGTACCCAAACGTATGTTTTATCAAATAATTTAAGCCTAACCAAAACATAATATGTGGATGGTACTTATCTTCATCACATTGGACGGGGATGTAATTATACAGGCTCCTGTCCATGGGGAACGGATGAATCATGTGCTTATGTTAGTAAGTTTTGCTACCACCTGTAAATGGTACTCCGGTGTATGATGACATCTATTGGCTTTATGGTTCCAGACTGTACATGAGTCTCCCACCAAATTGGGGTGGTGTGTGTGCACCTACCCAGGTGACTGACCATACATATGTGGTAAGACCTCCACAGAGAAGAATGGCAGCACCAGACGGAGGAGATTGATATACCCAGATGTGTTACCACATAATCACATGTGGGGCTCGGATGTACTAAAGGACCAAAAAATTGTGGTCTGTAGGAGATAAAATAGCACATTCATTGTTCCCCTGGATAGGAGTGGGAAAAAATTCATTAATGATTGAAACTCTGAATTATTGATTGGGTCTGTTCATGAATGTAACAAAAAAAAAATAGTAGCAGCTCAAAACACTGAAATAGATGCTTTACGTACCATGGTGATGCAAAATCGCATGGTTTTAGACTTGCTTACTGGTTCACAGGGAGGAGTTTGTGTTCTGCTGAACACAACATGCTGTACTTTCATCCCAGACTCCATTCATTCAGTGGATATGCAGGACGCATTGGAGGAGCTGAATGAACTTCGTGATGCAATGCATAAAGACACCCTAGCCGTGAACCGGTGGAATCCCTGGTCCTGGTTGACTTCAGGACCATGTTGGCAGTTACTATTGAAAATGGTGTCAAATACATTTGTACAGCGTAATCTGGCCTTCCAACAAACTATGCCAAAATATCAAGCATTGAAACAGTCAGACCTTAGTGGAGAAAACTGTAATGACTGTACTGAGAATTATGATGATATTGAAAAGCTCACAACTCCAGTTCAAGCTTGAACTGTTGACGTGATGAGTTAACACACTCTTAGCCTATGAAGCTTTAGCTGAAAAAGTAATAAGACAAGTGGTGTAGTCGAATAATACAGAAAAACGGTTCATTTATACCAGTCGGTAGGAGTGATGTATGGTGGTGGTGTGGTGATAACAGAATCTTTGATAGACTGCCACGAAATGTGTCAGGTTATTGTGCATTAATATCATTATTGTTACCCATGACCCCTGAAGACGTTACGACATATGCAGCCTCTTATTCCTGAGGATTGGCAGAAAGGCATAGCCAGACATAGAGTAAAAAGAGATTGGAAAGGAGTAGGAAATCCAACATATATTGACGCAATAGGAGTCCCCAGGGGAGTGCCTGACGAGTATAAACTGGTTGATCAAATAGCAGCTGGATTCAAATCTTCCATCTGTTGGTGGTGTTCAATTAATAAAAACGTGGACAGAATAAACTAAGTTAATAAACTAACTAACTAAGCTGGGTGATGCCTGCTATACGTTTAACAGGTGATAAACAGGTGGGAAATGTTAAGGATTTTATATATATATATATATATATGTTATCACTGTTAAACATTTGTAGCTTTGTCTTCTTTCTCATGAGAACGGAGATGTGCTGTTTTGCACCTGTCTTAATGCAATCCTGAGAATTCAATTTTGTTTTAGCACTCTGGGGTCAATCTGAACTGGGAATGAAGGACTGGATGTACTTATTGTTATAACATAACTTTGTTTTCGCAGCCTCTAACGACTGGGAGCAAGAGAACGTTTTGACTATTGTGATGTGGTGTTTAGTGTGAAGGAGTGTGGAAGACAGGACACTTCAGGCAGATGCAGAACAGCTGATACCTGCAACAGACGAACGAGATGTGCTGACCTGAAGTGTTCTTCCTTACAGCTGCACTTGACGTATGCGTTTATGTTATGGGAAGAAACTTGTCTTGCGTCATTACCCCCACCCTTAGGACAAGTTTCTTGTTTATGTGATGAGGGCGTCTCTTAATAAAAAGAGCGGAAAAGCAGGCCAGACTTTAGTGTAGCCTTGGTGTACAGCCTGGCCGCACTCCGCGCGTAATATTTGACTTTCTGTCTCACTGGTGTTTCTTGACTCTGTTTGTCTTGTTAAAGGTTTAAAAATGTTTGGAGGAGAAAATACCCAACAGTCACACAACTGAAAAGTCACAGAAAACCGTCTGAATCATCCGAATAGTTTCCACCTGGCTGTCGCCCAGTTTCTGGCAAAATTTGACGCGGTGCTGCTCCAGTTGTTCCATCTTTTTGCTTGAAATGAAAATCCGCCGAGTGCGCTGCACATGTCCTCACACAAAGGCTGCTTACCAGAAAATTATGAAATCGACAGGCGTGAAAAAGTTCACGCATGCGCACGAAGGTTCAAGGTTTGCTCATGCAAGCACACGTGATTCAAATCCATCAGGTTTTTGCAAAAAATAAAAAGGTCCGATACTTTTCTAACAGACCTCGTAGCAGCTGGTCAGGCAGCCATACCAGAATGGTAAATAGACTGCATTTGTCTTTGGAGTTTCCATTTGATGCACACGATCAGTGCTTTACAGCTATGCCTTGCAGTCACACACCGATGACAAGTTATGTCATGCAAGGCACTGAACTGCAAATCGTGAGCAATTTGGGGATTAAAGCCCCTTTCACACCAGGCCTGCATACAGTTGCATATCTAATAACGCAGGAAAGTCTACGTCAGTTATGCACAGCAGGGGGGAAGAAGCTTGAGGAGGTGAGAGTGCTAAGGAGCTGCAGCCTGACTGTAATGAGCAAGTGTGCGCTCTGATTTCTCTTCTAGTTTATCTTTCTTCTTGTGCAGTGGTGCAAGTGTGCGCTCTGATTTCTTTTCTAGTTTATCTTTCTTCTTGTGCAGCGCTGCAAGTGTGTGCTCTGATTTCTCTTCTTGTTTTTTCCTGTGACCACGGAGCTGCAGCCGGTGATCGTGCACACGCGTGATTCATCCGTGAGTAGATGTGGATATACCTCTACCTGGCGATGGGTCTGTCAGCAGGAGTTGATGGACTTTACTTAACACAATCATGAGAGAATGCTGAGGAGCTGCAGTCAGACGAGCAGGTGTGCCCTCTGATTTCTCTTCTAGTTCATCTTTCTTCTTGTGCAGCGTTGCAGGTGTGCTCTCTGATTTCTCTTCGAGTTTCTTCCTGTGATTGCGGTGCTGCAGTGGGCAATCATACGCCTGATCCCTCTGTGAGTGGACATGGAAATGTCCTCCGTGAGGAGACATGGAGATGTCCTCCGTGAGGACACTGAATGTGGACATGTCCTCTACCTGGTGATCAGTCTGTGAGCAGGAGTTGATGGACTTTAACACAATCGTGAGAGCTCATGAGGAGGTGAGAGCACTGAGGAGCTGCAGCCAGGCTCTGTGATTTATAGCTCGGAAACAATGGAGCACAGCAGGAATCATAAATTGGCGTGGCCCTTTGTGTCCCTCAGCTGTGGCGTTAGGCTGCATAAGTCGGCGTCATCATGACGCACTGAATGTTTGCCCGGTGTGAAAGGGGCTTAAGGTACATCAGTAAATAGCTGGTCTGATGAGGAATCCTCTGGTCTCTTCCTCATAATGATCAGCTTCTGATGACTGAGTGCTGGAAGTCATGGAATGCCTGGATCTTAATTCAGAACCATCACAAACCTAGACACTGATTACTCAGTTAACTTCTCAAGTTCTTCAATCAAAGCATCTGTAGATTCTGCAAAGATCACAGTATTGTCTACAACACCATATTCATGATTGCCTTTAATGAATACTTGCAGATCTAGGCTGATGGTTGTTGATGGTTGACATCTTATGCATGAAATAATGCAACACTTTACTCTGAGCAGCAACTGGCTCTGAATCCTACTGAGAATGAACCTTGCAAGTGTGATTCCTAGGATGTGGAATTGTGTAAATGCATGTAATTGTTGCAGTTCTAGAAATCACCCTTTGTTTTCCAGAGAGGGTCAGAAAGGCCTTCCTTTACGGTCTGTTTGTATGATACCAATCTCCCAAGTGGAAACAAAGATTGCTTACAACACCAAGAAGGCCTGAGATTCTTGAGGCAGATGGGGATACACCGATTTCCATCCAACTGAAGATGCTCATCCACAACACCACCCTGCATCTTTACCCTGCCACTGCTATTTCACAACCAACTGACAGATCAGCCAGTTGAACCCCGGTACCAGAGATGTCCAGCAGCCTGGCAAGTGCATCAGTTTCATACAACTGCTCTCACAAAGTTGGCCATTCATGTCAATACACTAGAGTCATCTGTCAGGATCATGCCAGCACTTGTGGTGATGCGACCACAGTGGGATAAAGGAATGCTGTTCTTTAATTCCTTTGTAAGCAGGTCCAGGGTCATTGGACCACAGGCTGGGTACATTCTGGACAGGGCGCCAGTCTATTGCAGGGCCCTAGCTGATTCCCCACATGCTATTCAGTCTGTCCCCCGAAATGGACCACCTTTTCTTGTGAGCACTGGTGACAACAGTACAATCCCTGGCATCTTTCAGGGTCTTGTTGGTTTCCTTTTCTGTGCATAGTTGCACAGTCGCAGTCTTTAAACCTGATCACATGCAGACTCCTGTGAAACAGTCTGATCTTAATGTGTAGACAAATTAAGCTTGGGGGGCTGACGAGATCACGTCCACTGAATATTTAGGGAACTGCTGCTACAACTGTGTGGACAGATTTGCAAACTAGGCACTTCTATAGACCCTGCAGGTCTAAAGGTGTCTTCAGCAACATGAATAGGATTGATCTTGTTAGCTCCACTACCATTAATACTAGTACACGGTAAAATATTAAGGTGCCCTGAATCCCCAGGCTCTTTTTCAAGAGCAAAAATCCAATTTGTTCTTCTCACAGGCCTCTTAATTCTGCTAAATAATGCATGGATTACGTGCATCCAGAAAGTATTCACGGCGCTTCACTTTTTCCACATTTTGTTATGTTACGGTCTTATCCAAAATGGAGTAAATTCATTTTTCCCTAAAAATTCTACTCACATCACCCCATAATGACATGAAAAGTTTTTTAATTTTTGAAAATTTATTAAAAATAAAAAAACTAAGAAATCACATGTACATAAGTATTCACACCCTTTGCTCAATACTTTGTTGATGCACCTTTGACAGCAATTACAGCCTCAAGTCTTCTTGAATATGATGCCACAAGCTTGGTGCACCAATCTTTGGGCAGTTTTGCCCATTCCTCTTTGCAGCACCTCTCAAGCTCCGTCAGGTTGGATAGGGAGCGTCGGTGCACAGCCTTTTTCAGATCTCTCCAGAGATGTTCAATGGGATTCAGGTCTGGGCTCTGACTGGACCACTCAAGGACATTCACACAGTTGCCCTGAAGTGACTCCTTTGATATCTTGGCTGTGTGCTTAGGGTAATTGTCCTGCTGAAAGATGAACCGTCGCCCCAGTCTGAGGTCAAGAGTTCTCTGGAGCAGGTTTTCATCCAGGATGTCTCTGTACATTGCTGCATTCATCTTTCCCTCAATCCTGACTAGTCTCCCAGTTCCTATCGCTGAAAAACATCCCACAGCATGATGCTGCCATCACCATGCTTCACTGTAGGGATGGTGCCTGGATTCTTCCAAACATGACGCCTGACATTCACACCAAAGAGCTCAATCTTTTTCTCAACAGACCAGAGAGTTTTGTTTCTTATGGTCTGGGAGTCCTTCAAGTGGCTTTTGGCAAACTCCAGGTGGGCTGCCATGTGCCTTTTACTAAGGAGTAGCTTCCATCTGGCCACTTAATCACACAGGCCTTATTGATGGCTTACTGCAGAGATAGTTGTCTTTCTAAAAGGTTCTCCTCTCTCCACAGAGGAATGCTGGAGCTCTAACAGAGTGACCATCAGGTTCTTGGTCACGTCTCTGTCTAAAGCCCTTCTCCCCTCAACCTCTCAGTTTAGATGGGCAGCCAGCTCTAGGAAGACTCCTGGTGGATCTGAACTTCTTCCATTTACGGATGATGGAGGCCACTGTGCTCATTGGGACCTTCAAAGTACCAGAAGTGTTTCTGTACCCTTTCCCAGATTTGTGCCTTGAGGCAATACTGTATTGGCGGACAATTCCTTTGACTTCATGCTTGGTTTGTGCTCTGACATGCACTGTCAACTGTGGGATGTTATATGTAGACAGGTGTGTGACTTTCCAAATCAGGTCCAATCAACTGAATTTACTCCAATTAAGCTGTAGAAAAATCTCAAGCATGACCAGTGGAAACAGGATGCACCTGAGCTCAGTTTTGAGCAGCATGGTAAAGTTGTGAATACGTATGTGTTTTCTTTGTTTTTTTTTAGAATTTTGCAAATTTATAAAAAAAAAAAACAGTTTTTTCTCACATTGCTATTATTGGGTATTGTGTGTAGAATTTTGAGGGGCGGGGAGTGGATAGAATTTCATCCATTTTGGTGCAGCTATATACTGTAAATATTGTAAGATACATGGTATGTTCACCATGTCTGTCTAACAGGCCTGATGAAAGTCTAACATCAGGCCTGTGATTCAGAAGTCACAGCTGCAAAATCTGCTTTGAGTATTCCTCACTTGATAATCACAAATAGAATAAACCTTTCTTGAATTCATTTATCTTATGGAGATAGAAAATAACAGACTTCTTATGAGAAGTAGGAACAAGCACCAGAAACGTTTACCTCACTGTATGTATGAAAGGGTATTGTCCAACTGATGCTATTGAATCTGACACACAGTTAACATTGTGACATGAGATAAAATTCAAATTACCAGAATTCTTCAATGATATTTGCCCAGTCTGAATTGCAGTCATTTTTACAGACTGTATGTTCTCATGTCAGTCAACATTTCAACATCTTTTACCTTCTTTAAAGTGATACATAGAACTTACCTCAGCTTATGTTATTCCATTGCACATAGCAACATCAGTAATGTCCTGTGGAAAAGAGGTTTTCTGCTATTTATGTCAAGTATGGAGATGCTTAAAGAGCGTACAGCAACACTAGCAGCAGAGATTTGACATTTACACTTGTCTTCTATTTATGTAGGATTTCTGTGTCAATCTGCAAAAAAAATAATAAATGCAAAGATTGTGGGACAGGGCAAATGTTTTTTGCTTGTATGAGAGGTCCTTGAGCCACCTGCTTTAGCACACTGCACCACTGCACGAAGTGCACTCCTTTGCACATGTGTCAAACAGATCCCCACCCTGAAAAAAGTGAAGCCAACATAATTGAACAGATGCTTGATCTCACCCATATTGGCCTCTCTTCATTGGCTTCCTGTTAATTCTAGAATAGAATTTAAAATTCTTCTTCTTACTTATAAGGTTTTGAATAATCAGGTCCCATCTTATCTTAGGGACCTCGTAGTACCATATCACCCCAATAGAGCGCTTCGCTCTCAGACTGCAGGCTTACTTGTAGTTCCTAGGGTTTGTAAGAGTAGAATGGGAGGCAGAGCCTTCAGCTTTCAGGCTCCTCTCCTGTGGAACCAGCTCCCAATTCGGATCAGGGAGACAGACACCCTCTCTACTTTTAAGATTAGGCTTAAAACTTTCCTTTTTGCTAAAGCTTATAGTTAGGGCTGGATCAGGTGACCCTGAACCATCCCTTAGTTATGCTGCTATAGACGTAGACTGCTGGGGGGTTCCCATGATGCACTGTTTCTTTCTCTTTTTGCTCTGTATGCACCACTCTGCATTTAATCATTAGTGATCGATCTCTGCTCCCCTCCACAGCATGTCTTTTTCCTGGTTCTCTCCCTCAGCCCCAACCAGTCCCAGCAGAAGACTGCCCCTCCCTGAGCCTGGTTCTGCTGGAGGTTTCTTCCTGTTAAAAGGGAGTTTTTCCTTCCCACTGTAGCCAAGTGCTTGCTCACAGGGGGTCGTTTTGACCGTTGGGGTTTTACATCATTATTGTATGGCCTTGCCTTACAATATAAAGCGCCTTGGGGCAACTGTTTGTTGTGATTTGGCGCTATATATAAAAAAAAATTGATTGATTGATTGATTGATTATTATTGTTATTATTATTATTATTGAGGATTGAGGATGAGAGTGTGTCAGGGCTATCTGTCATTTTTTTAATGTGTGATTCAGCCATAACTATTAGACATGCTGTGGTAAAATAACAATACTCCACCTCGCCATACAAAATTAATCCCCTTCCCAACAGGGCTCTAAATGCTGTAAATCAGTCCCCACCTTGGCTGGAGAAGTAACCTGTGATGGGCTGGTATCCCATCGTATGGGAATCATAGACACTCATCCTTTTCAGACCATGGATTCAGAGGATAATCAGGACCTATACAGGACTTTTTACTTCATTTACTTTTATTTCTACTTCTTTTTCTTCAATGGAACATCCAGTTGACTGTCTTTTACCACCATCATATGAATGCATTATCAGTTCGTTTTTGGAGATTGTGTCCTATTCATGGGGAAAAGAATGATTTAAATCAGCTATCGGTCTGTGACATGAATGTTGATCATGGTGTAAGTGGAGCGAGAAGTTGGTATTTCCCCAGTTGATGTCATGCAACACCTGTCAGAGGCTTTTTTCTAAACTCTTTAACCCCATTGGAGGGTTCTTAGAAGAACTTTGGTAAATATCGAAATGTGTTTAGTATGGAATTCAACCATGAACATTAAGCCTTAATATTTAATATTCTACTTTTAAATTGTAGTTTTTGCAATTTGTTTTCTCTGAAATGCTGGCCTCATCACTGGTTTAAAAAGAAAATAAATTCTGAAGCATCATATTGTTCCACATATCAATAAATTAAAAGCTGTATTCTTGTGCTTATTTGTCATAGTTTTTGTTATATTTTTGAAATCAAAATCTACAGCTTAATTTTCTTTTTTAATCTCTTATTACAAATTCACACGTATGAAATTGTAATAATATATTGTAGTGATATATATTTTTTCTGTGTTGGTGGTCAGTAGCCTCTGATGTGCAAAAATTTTAGATTAATGAAATAAACAATTTTATATTTTTGGAATGCTGTTGTAGTTTCTTAAATTTTGGATTTTTAAATTCAATTGTTAAATTAGGTACAAATTGCCATTTTTTAAATGAATGACAAAGTAAAAGCAGAAATATTTCCCTACGCCCCCTCAAAATAAATAATTAATTTAAAAAATCCGTAGCAGGAGCTGAAGTATCCGGAACTGACCGCTAGGGGCAGTGTGTGCTTTGTACAACAACCTTGGAAGCGCAAATGTTTTTTCCTCAAATGCAAGAATAAACAGATTGACGTGCCACGTGTTACATGATGACATGGAATGCTTTTTGTGATTTTCATTTTATTTCTACAAGATGGAAAAAACCATCAGTCTGGAACAAGAGAGAGAAGTAAAGGGTTAATTAATTCCAGAAGAATAATGATTGCAGATGAAATTGGAAGTTGTCCCTTCGAAACAGAATGGAATAAAGAGATCTATCGTAAATAACTATAAAGGTGTGTGGTGGACATTTGTTTGCTTCTACAGGTGCCTTTTTTTTTTTTTTTTTTTTTGTGGGCGCTGTCCGCTGCCGGTGGTGCTGAAAGTTTGCGCTCTGCGCTTCCGACAGACTTAACCAAACAATTAAGAGATATTTCCGTTTTGACGCACTCACGAGAAATATCCTTTAATTGTAAGATTACGCCCATCAAATAATTCCCGTCTCTCTCCACGAGTGTTTCTTCAGAGTTCATCCAGCCGCACATAAAAAAACAAAACAAAGTAAAGCTCCAAATCGGCGTGAACAAAGCACGCAGCGTGATTGGCAAAGTGGCTCAGCGGAACCTTTCACGCAATACAACAATGAAATGAACATCGAACTATTCTGTGTTTACTCCTCAAAAAAAAAAAAAAAAAAAAAAAAAAACCTCCGTCCCGCCGCACTCCGGGTCATCCTTTTTTCGCTCCTGCTGTCATCTGTGTCCCTCATCCATCATCTGTGGCCGAGGCGCGCTGTGCGTAAATCCATTTCTGTGCCAGCTGCGCTCCGTCGGCGCTGAGCAGCGCGCTGAAGATTGCTGCTCGGCTCTCGCCCACTTTTATTTCTTCCTCCATAAAAAGTAAACTGTCGACTCGTTTAAATTCGTTTAAATTTGGTGCAAAGTGGATTGGACTTTTTTTTTTTCTTCTTTCTTTTCTTGTGCCTGTTGCAGCCGACTATCAGCGTCTTTCTCCGGCAGGTCCAAATCATTTCTACTCCGCTTGTCGGGACAACAGCCCCAGTCGTTAAGTATCTGCAGTCACGTGGTGGAGACAAGACTGAAGCGAGTGTCTGTGTGTGTGTTTTTTCTTCTTTTTCGGAGCGTGTTTGTGAGCATGGGGTGTCCCTCCTCCGCAGTTTTGCTGCTTGCCATGCTTTAGACGCCGGAGCGCAGAGAGAGAGGCAGCATCGGCGTCTCTCAGCGGGATCCCCGTCCTTACCAAGCCGGACCCCGTCGTTCCAGCCTCGTCTTTTTCAGTACACCTTTCTATACCCTGGTTAAGAAGAAAAAAAAGAAGCCCCCAGTGTATTTCTGAAGAGGTTGTTGCGGGTCTGAAGCTTATTTGGACAGCAGGACAGCCGAGCGGTGCTTGGATGAGCCGCCTGGCTGAAATCCCGAGATGGAGTTGCTGCTGATCTGCCTTTCCCTGTGGATATTGCAATGCAATTCGGCCAAAGCGGACTCCATCATTCATATCGGTAAGGGTCCTAATGCGGTTTGGGTTCGACAAGGTGGAAAGGCAAAGCATGCGCCGGATAAAGCTCAGCTCATACTGCGCTGATCACCGGGTTTTTGGCGAGAGGGCGGGATAAATAGTCTATTCAGCTTGCATCTTGTGTTAAAGCAACACTTTGACTCTCAAGCGAGTTGAAAAGTTTGCGTTTTGCAAGTGGCCATTCTGCACCACTGATTAATATTCATAATTCTAGCCAGACAGCTTTAATTTCTTCCACTTCTTGACACTGTTGGCCTATAAATTGCAACTCCGTAGCCCAAAAACGCTTTATAGTATCTTATAGGCCTGTTTGGGTTATGCGTTAATGAAATTAATGCGCAATTGCCAAATATCGCGAGCTTTATTTGGGGACCAAACTGCCTTTAGTCTTTGACCGAAAAGCCTCAACTTTCGCTGAAACGTGACTGCAATGTCAATAAGACAGAGGGAATGTCAGCGGAGTGTCGTTATGGAGGTGCAACACGCATAGAGCCTCTTTGTTCCAGAACCCCCGCTTTAAAAAATCTGCTTATATCTCTTCTTAAGTGGACCTTAATGTGAAAATTTAGACTGCAGCTTTATAACAATCGGCTCGCTGTGTGCTGTGCGCTGTCTTTGGTGCGCGTAGTCACGAAATCCGTGCGTAATGCCCGGCGTTGGTAATCACGGATAAAAATGCCAATGTCACTGTGAGAAGGTTGATCTCGGTGCTGCTGCTGCTACTGCAGAGTTTACTGCAACAGTCTGACAAGCAGCAGGTGCTCAATCATGGATTTAACACACCAGAGAGGCTCCGTGCAGATAAAATTGGCTGATGCGCATATAGCGTCGGGTTCCCCCCCAATTATGGTTTCCTGCAACCTTTTTGGTGATGTATGGCTCCCAAAAGCAGCTGATGTGCTTGAGAGAGTTGGGGAGAGAGAGAGAGAGAGAGGAGGAAGAGATTGAATGTGCTAGATCTGTAATGCTTGTTGGATGGGGTTCTATTGATCTACTAGATGTGACAGCTGTTTATTTTCTAAGTGCTTTATGCTTCATATAATGGAGCTTTGTGCTCTGGTAGTTTGCCCGTGTCGCTCTCCGTGGTGCTGAACTGGCTTCGCGCCATTACGCATAAGCTCAAGTTTTGCGCGCCTTCCCCCAACAAATTAACAGTATTAACGCGATAACATGAACACATTACCAAGCATTTATGCTGTCTCAGTTTAGTTGACGCTCACCTTTTGTTCAACAGGCGCCATATTCGAGGAAAACGCTGTGAGAGACGATGAGATTTTCCAACTTGCTATCTCAGACCTGAGTCTGAACGACGACATTCTGCAGAGCGAGAAAATCACTCACTCCGTAAAGTTGATCGAGCCCAATAACCCTTTCCAGGCCGTCCAGGAAGGTAAAGTCCACGTCACAACAGATTGGTGTTTCTTTCTGTATACTTTATGACGCGTGTGACTGCCCCCACTCCCCCTCAATTTCCAGCCGCGCGTCATGAAGCCTGTTCTCTGTGCCGAGTCACTGTGGATCCGATCTGGCAACTCGGCCAGTTAAAGTCTCCACTGCCCTTATATTGCACATCTTTCACCTGTGAGCTTCTGCTGCTCCTTTCACATGGCTTCTCTGTCACAGGAGCAGACAGTGATGATGATTCATGTGCAGTTTGCGCACATAGACTGCAGTGACACCTGTGCCAAACCAAGGTGTCATCTGTGTTTGAAAAGCTAGGTGGAAGCATTGAGTTGGGGGGGGGGGGGGGTCAATTGCTGTGCAATAAAAGCAATTGGGTTGCAGTTCAGGAACAATGCACAACTTATGCATAAACACGGATTTTTTTTTTGCATGTTTGAAGGATGAGCATCTCTTTCATGAAATGACCAGCAACCAGCTTTTTCCTGGTAGTATTTTTCTGCCTCATTTGAACTGCATAAGTCTTCAGAGTGTACAGCTATAAAAACACCACAGAAATATGTATATATTTTTTTTAAATCAAGGTTATTTCTTTCAGACATTGAAAGTTTGCTATGCACACTGCTGCTCGCGAAAGTGATTAAAATTCTGCTAAAATGAATCATTAAGACATTAATGGGTTTCTGGGGACCTTCAAAAGCTGTTTATGTCCCCTGCATTTAGGTACCAGGCTGTACTTTTGTCCCCAGCAATACAAATGCCTTGATGAGTCATTGCTATTCATAGTGGTCCTGACAGGCACAGAAAGATGGTATGTCTTGCCGTTTGCTATAATTATCCCTTGTATTTTAGCCATGCTCCTTAACAATGTCCTGTATATTTAATATTTCACTGCACATTGCTTTGCAAAGTGTGACTGTAGATGAGGTTCACATACAGTGCAATGAGACCTTCATCTTACTATAATGATCATTGTGTATGCTTATACGTGACCCCCCCCCCCCCCCCCCACACACACACACACACACCTCTGCTCCAACACTCACCTCCCCGCACATACACGGGACCCAGAGGGCCGGTTTTTGCGACTTTCACCCATCTTTAAATAAACCTGTGCACCACAGGAGAGATTGCAGCTAGCTGTAGAGATAAGATAAAAAAAATTATTACACACATATGTGACTTGGCTGAATTATCAGCCAGTGTTCACGAACCAACTAATTAAATTCAGCAGGAAACAATTTGCATTTGTGCAGCATCATAATTAGTTCATAAAAGTTTAGCGGCAGCTCCAGAGGTTTTTATCTTGGAGGGAGGAGTGCATAATTATTTATGGTGGGTATGCCACAATTTGTATTGAATGTCCATTTTGAAGTAGCTAAACAATATCACATGGGTGCTGGGGGTACAAGAGGAGCAGATCAGCCAGAGAATTTACAATAGAGAAACGTAAAGAATTTTGGATGGATTATATTAATTTGTTGGTGCATTTATGGGTCCAGGTCCCTTGATGCCACCGTGACCTGGACCCGGATAAGAAACAGAAAATTGATGAATAAATGAATTCATGAATGGTGGGGTTAATTTGGGGGGTAGGAGGAACTGTGAATTGTATTGGGTTTGCAGTGAACTCCACCTTGGCTTTGTGGAATGGTGGTGCTAACCTGCCTCCTTGGTTCCATAATATTTTATGCATGCCCTTCTATGAGGAAATGTATCATTCTATCTGAATCAGTATGTACTAATGTCAGTGAGGAACCTACAACCCAACCGTACTACAAGTGTAGTACAAACTAAAAGCAAGTGAGCAAGTAGTAGGTTGGCATATGTGCAAACCCAAGTATGACGTATGAATTTATATGTTGCAGTGGCAGACCATTTAAACCAGTTCCTGATGTATATTTGTGCAATTGCATGCCCCCTTAGATGATGCTGTCATTTATTGTATGTCCACTAGCTTCTTTGAATTTTCCCAAGATGCTTTGCTTTTTCAGTTACCTGGCTCTATCTGCCTTGTGATGGAGGCACATGATATAGCATATCATCCAGGTACCATTTGACTACTACCTGCTGACTATCCGGATACTCTACAAATTGTGAGGTACTGCTTTTTGCCTGCTATATAGTGTGACAGTATGCGTGTTTCGATATAGTCATTCTTTTTAGTGTTTTCTTTTCATACCACGGTAACCATCTAAAAGTCTGTTTAACAGCATTAATTTTACCATTGCTTTCCTGGTTATCATAGTAACCTAGTTTATAAATTACCATAATTAGGGTTTATAATGAAAGAGCTCTTCACTGTCCTACACAGAGGACAAGTTTGGACACATCCAGCTCGCCACAATTTCACTGATACTTACTGGACTGGTAAGCATTGAAAGCTGAGATAGACATGTCCCAACTTGTCCTCTGACACGCCGGAACGGAGGTGTTCCTTTGTCTCGCTTCCAAAGCGAATCGGTCGTGACGTGCGAAGCCTCCGCTCGGCTTTCCATGACAAAATCTCTTGTTAAAAGTGAAATCTGCCGGAAAATGGCTGATGTCCAGCTCTTGTGATAACCAGAGAAAGAGCACACGATGGTCTCGTATCCACAGAGCCATCAGCTCAGAAATGGTGTGGTGGCTTGTGCCGTGTCGTCACAGTTCAGAGCGCGGCGCGCTGAGCGTCCTTAAAGGGGTCCTTAAAGCTGTACTACCAGACCTTATTCTCTGTGAAGCCCGTACAGTTTTCACCGAAAGCCAGATACATTTTTTGAATGGTTTCCAGCTTCTGAAAAAATTCTGATGGAAAAAAGTCCTTTTCATTCCGCCATTTCCAGACAATGAAAAGCCGACGACGGGGCGGGACCACTCTTTCCACAAGGCGTGCTCACAGGCGAATGACGTCACCGACAGGCGTGGAAAAACTCACGCATGCGCACAAGGGTTCAAGCTTGTCTGACGTGAAAACATATGAATCAAATCCATATAGTTTAAAAAAAAATAAAAAGGTACAATACTTTATGGACAGACCTCGTATTGCCGTGGCGACAAGCTGCAGCGAGTGCGCATGGAGTGGACACAGCCTGCCAGGTTGAAATGGACCATCAGATCAGAACACGCAGCGATCTGACCGTCTCATCACCCACATGAGCTCTGTTCCACATGACGCTGTGTCTGTGCTGCGGCATGCCATCCACAAGACACGCATGTCAGGCAGAACACGCGCACGGCCAACTGGACATACCGTACCAGTAGATGTGGACATCAGAACACACTGCGTCTCATTCATGTCATTTCATGACTGTATGTCTGTGACCATGGGTCATCACCAGAGGAACAGACAAGTCATATTTGTATTGTTCACTTTATAAATGCGGTGTTTTAATATGGTGTGTGATTTAATTTTTTTTTTTTTTGTAATACTTCCATGTCCTTCCTGATATGAGGCAGATTCCCACAGCTCAGTGGTAAAGTTGCTGACTGGTAATCAGAGCTTTTGGAAGGTGCGGGTTCGCGTCAGTGGGTGATATGGGTTTTTCATTTTTTAATTTATATACACAAGTAAAAAAAATAAAACAAATAAAAAATAAAAGCTATTCATAAGATAGAGAATAAAATACATTTTAAGTCTTGACTTAAAACTGTCCATGGACTCTGACTGTCTCACAGTCGCAGGGAGACTGTTCCACAGAGCATGTACACGATAAGAAAAAGCTCTTTGATCCACTGACGTTTTCTTCACCCTGGGAACACACAATAGTCTCTCATCCTGCGATCACAAAATCCGGGCCGGCATGTAGGGTTTCACCAAATTGGCCAGATAAGAAGGTGCCAGTCCATGAACAACTTTAGGTTAATAACAAGACCTTAAAATCTGCTCTTACAGAGACAGGAAGCCAGTGCAAAGATGTCAGAATGGGTGTAATATGTTCTAACCTTCTCCTTTGTGTCAGAAGTCTGGCAGCAGGGTTCTGAACCAGCTGAAGACCCCTGATGCTGGACTGTGGTAACCCTGAAAATAGGACATTACAATAATCCAATCTAGAAGACACAAAGCATGAATCAGGATCTCAGCATCAGCCATAGACAGGATGGGGCGGATCCTCGCTATATTTTGCAGATGGAAAAAAGCAGTCCTGGTAATATCCCGAATATGGAGGTCAAAGGACAGCATGGGATCAAAAATTGCCCAAAGATTCCTCACTTTGTCCGTATGATGTATGACACACAAGCCCAGGCTGAGCGCCAGCTGGTCAAATTGATGCCGATGTCTCACTGGACCAAGAACCATCATTTCAGTCTTATCAGAGTTTAAAAGTAGGAAGTTACTAGACATCCAGCTTCTCACTCATACAAGACAGTCCTCCAGAGATTTTATGGGAATGAGATTTCTTACAGTTATCGGCATGTACAACTGAGTATCATCAGCATAACAGTGAAAAGCAATCCCAAAACACCACAGTAAATGCCCAAGGGGTGCTACATAAAGGGAGAAAAGCAGGGGGCCGAAACCGGAACCCTGTGGAACCCCATATCTCATATCACTAAGGTTAGAGGTAGTGTTATTATACAAAACACATTGAGAATGACTGGACAGGTATGACGTCAACCATGCAAGGGCACTTCCAGTAATCCCAAAAAGATTCTTCAACCTATTGAGCAAAATATGATGAGCCATGGTATCAAATGTAGCACTAAGATCTAATAGCACCAAAACCATAGTGGTGTCTGAATCCATTGCTCGCAGAAGGTCATTCACTACTTTAGTGAGTGCTGTCTCTGTGGAGTGATATTTTCTAAAAGCAGTCTGCAACGGCTCAAAAACATCATTCTCAGTGAGGTGGTCCACGAGCTGCCGTGAAACCACTTTTTCCAAAATTTTGGAAGAGAATGATAGATTTGATATTGGCCTACAATTTTTCAATACACTAGGGTCAAGATTAGATTTCTTAAGTAATGGTTTAATCACTGCAGATTTAAAACATTTAGGAACAGATCCAGAGGATAATGATAGATTAATCATTTCCAGAACAGTCGGCCCAAGAATGGGCCATAGATCCTTAAACAGTTTAGTTGGTATGGGATTAAATAAGCAGGTTGTGCTTTTTGTAGATGTCACAAGCTTCATCAGTGCACCTAGTGAGATACCATCAAAATCTGTAAATCTAGGTAACACCTCAGTGGTAGCATCCACCTCCATAGTAGGATGTGGTGGTTGGACCAAGGCATGCTGAGATATGCTCAACCTAATATCTTCAATTGACTTCTTGAAATAGTTCAAGAAGTATTGTGCTGACAAGGGAGCATGAGTAACAGGATGGCTGTCCATGAATGAGAAATGCTTCCATGTCAAACAAAAACTTTGAGTTATTCTTGCTTTTATTGATCAAATCAGAATAATAGGCCCGCTTTGTAGCCAGTAGTGCATGCTTATATTCTAAGATAGCATCACGCCACGCAAGGTGGAACACCTCTAATTTGGAACTACGCCATTTCCATTCCAAACCTCTAGCCTTCTGCCTAAGGTCACGCAAGTAACCATTGAACCAAGGCAACTGTGGCTTGGGAAAGCATGGCCTTAAAAAGGAGGTGCAACCTTATCAAGTGTAGCCTTGAGCGCTGAATTCAAGACATCCGCAAGACGATCCACTGATTAAACATTCTCCAAACCTGAAGCCAAAATTTTAGGCAGTCTAGCTTCGAGTTCAGTCATAGTTGAGGTTTTTATGTGTAGCTGCAGTAGTAGACAAGGCTTTTGCTCCACTAAATGTGGCATTGTAAATGTAAACCTAATAAATGAGTGGTCAGAGACCACCGAGGCAAGAGGCAAAATGTCAATATGCGTGACATCAAGGCCATGTGCGAGAACCAAATCCAGGGTATTTCCATTAATGTGCATCGAAACCTGAATGCACTGCTGGTATCCTAATCAATCAATCAATCAATCAATCAATTTTATTTATATATAGCGCCAAATCACAACAAACAGTTGCCCCAAGGCGCTTTATATTGTAAGGCAAGGCCATACAATAATTACGTAAAAACCCCAACGGTCAAAACGACCCCCTGTGAGCAAGCACTTGGCGACAGTGGGAAGGAAAAACTCCCTTTTAACAGGAAGAAACCTCCAGCAGAACCAGGCTCAGGGAGGGGCAGTCTTCTGCTGGGACTGGTTGGGGCTGAGGGAGAGAACCAGGAAAAAGACATGCTGTGGAGGGGAGCAGAGATCAATCACTAATGATTAAATGCAGAGTGGTGCATAGAGAGCAAAAAGAGAAAGAAACACTCAGTGCATCATGGGAACCCCCCAGCAGTCTAAGTCTATAGCAGCATAACTAAGGGATGGTTCAGGGTCACCTGATCCAGCCCTAACTATAAGCTTTAGCAAAAAGGAAAGTTTTAAGCCTAATCTTAAAAGTAGAGAGGGTGTCTGTCTCCCTGATCTGAATTGGGAGCTGGTTCCACAGGAGAGGAGCCTGAAAGCTGAAGGCTCTGCCTCCCATTCTACTCTTACAAACCCTAGGAACTACAAGTAAGCCTGCAGTCTGAGAGTGAAGCGCTCTATTGGGGTGATATGGTACTATGAGGTCCCTAAGATAAGATGGGACCTGATTATTCAAAACCTTATAAGTAAGAAGAAGAATTTTAAATTCTATTCTAGAATTAACAGGAAGCCAATGAAGAGAGGCCAATATGGGTGAGATATGCTCTCTCCTTCTAGTCCCCGCCAGTACTCTAGCTGCAGCATTTTGAATTAACTGAAGGCTTTTCAGGGAGCTTTTAGGACAACCTGATAATAATGAATTACAATAGTCCAGCTTAGAGGAAATAAATGCATGAATTAGTTTTTCAGCATCACTCTGAGACAAGACCTTTCTAATTTTAGAGATATTGCGTAAATGCAAAAAAGCAGTCCTACATATTTGTTTAATATGCGCTTTGAATGACATTTTCTGATCAAAAATGACTCCAAGATTTCTCACAGTATTACTAGAGGTCAGGGTAATGCCATCCAGAGTAAGGATCTGGTTAGACACCATGTTTCTAAGATTTGTGGGGCCAAGTACAATAACTTCAGTTTTATCTGAGTTTAAAAGCAGGAAATTAGAGGTCATCCATATCTTTATGTCTGTAAGACAATCCTGCAGTTTAGCTAATTGGTGTGTGTCCTCTGGCTTCATGGATAGATAAAGCTGGGTATCATCTGCGTAACAATGAAAATTTAAGCAATGCTGTCTAACAATACTGCCTAAGGGAAGCATGTATAAAGTGAATAAAATTGGTCCTAGCACAGAACCTTGTGGAACTCCATAATTAACCTTAGTCTGTGAAGAAGATTCCCCATTTACATGAACAAATTGTTATGTGTCGACGCGGATTGAGGAGCGAACCTGCGTCAGACAGGACCCAGCGCTAAAAATAACCAGAAAGCGGTTCCAAACAAAAACTATTTATTATACACCTGTGTTTAAAAGTGTAAAAACATAAAAAACAACGTCCCTCTGGTGGAGTGATCCGCGGCTCGCTCTCCAGCGCCCGCAAGGATTAAAGCCGGCGCTCCTGGACTTCCTACCACCGCCAAACACCCCCCAGGTGGACACGACAAACTGATTCTCTGTGAAGCAAAGAGACGGTG
The DNA here is from genome assembly GCF_902500255.1 of Thalassophryne amazonica. Classification (NCBI taxonomy): domain Eukaryota; kingdom Metazoa; phylum Chordata; class Actinopteri; order Batrachoidiformes; family Batrachoididae; genus Thalassophryne; species Thalassophryne amazonica. The sequence goes on along the minus strand of NC_047115.1, from coordinate 23,651,601 downwards.
AGGTAAGTCAACAGATACAACTATATCTTCCAATAAACACACGCTGCCAGCAACACACTCAGGTCAGTGTCCTTTTTTTTACTTTATGCAAATGAGCAGCTTCTCACAACAAGTGGAGGATCACTTATCCTTCACGCCACAGCAGTGAGAAGCAAACTGCGCAATTCTCTTTACAATTCCAGTATACTGTGTAACAAAACACCAAGTTACTATCAACAAGTACCTAAACACTTAATTACCTTTCGTGTGTGCTGACAGCATGTGTCCTCACCCCTCCCTGCTTCACGGGCTCGATGTGTCAAACCCAGGCGCGGTCCTCAGCGTCTCACAAACGAACGTCACAAGGTCGATTTCCCGGCAGTTCTGCTTGAATCACACATGACTTAAATGCAGAACGCCATCCAATTATCTGCTTCAGCTGCAAGTCGTCCAGGTTGCACGTGAGCACCGATCACAGGTGCTTTCCATGATGTTGATGAGGGTGAAGACTCTTCAGCCAGCACCTTCTTCACAGACAAATCAGCCCTCATGCCACCTGGAGAGCAAAGAAAAGAAAAGAACACCAAAACATCCAGCCACGCCCCCCCCAACACACAACACAAATTGTAATCTATTACAATTGCATCCACAAGTTCCATAAATGATTTGCAGAGGGGATCAGAGGGCTTATTTATATGAATGTTAAAGTCACCAATAATCAAATTGTTGTCTGCATTAGCTGACAGGCTAGAGATGAATGCACCAAATTCATCTAAGAATTCAGAATATGGGCCGGGAGGCCTATAAACAATGACAAAATAACATGACTGATTTCCATACTTCTGACCCTGACAGTACATAGCATCATGGGCAGAGCGGAGACTCAGATGCTCAAACGAATTATGTTTATGTCCCCCAACAGCCAAAAAGGTAAACCTCGATTTGTAAATAAAAGAAACACCCTAAATGTATATTTTGGTGGGGAGGCCTCATTCGAAGGATGAACAGCTGTGGGTTTGAGCCAAGTTTCACATTACCCAATCATGTCTAAGTGATGATCCATAATTAGATCAACAGGGATTTTGAAGGCAGTGATCTGATGTTAATGAGACCCAAACTGAAGACTTCTGTGTGGTTGACCTAAGTAGCTTAAAATCCACTCCACGTTTTCCATCCAGCGCCCTGGGGAGTGTCAGAAACTGCTGTCGTCACATCAGGACTTCAAGTCCCAGAAGCTGCAGCGCTCTGATGATGTGAACGCTGAGCGCCATTGCACTCAGCTGACCAGAAAACCGGCACAGACAACCCAGTCCCATGGAATACAAACTTTCTCCGGGAGCCTCTGTGGATGCAGCGAGGTCGGCGGAGCAAACCAAGCTCTCTGAAAGCGAGGATATCCCGAGGGACATTATTGTTGTTCAGGCTCCGTAGCTCAGCCGTGGAGTAGCTTAGCATTGCGCTAGCCGGGGGAGTGACACATGGCATCATGCAGTGCAAAAAAGGCACTAAAAACACCAAGAACCATGCTGAGTACATACCCAAAGAAAAAAAATTACACTCAAGCCACTAAAAACCAAGTTGCACAAGAGAAAACCAGACAAGCGGCAAACACACAACGCCAGCAACCTCTCAATGTGGCTTTTTAATTTATTTTATTTGTACATCACCAAATCACAACAAAGCTGCCTCAAGATGCTTCACATGAGTAAGGTCTAACCTTACTAATTCCCCTGAGCAACCACACAGGTGACAGTGGTAAGGAAAAACTCCCTCTGGTGATAATGAGGAAGAAACCTCAAGCAGACCAGACCCAAAGGGGTGACCCACTGCTTAGGCCATTCTAACAGTTACAAGGTTTTTACAGATTGTACAAAAGTTTTTTTTACAAACAGAAGAAAGTAGAGTGCTTAATTGAAAATACAGCAGTGTCCACCCTGGGTCTCTAATACACAGGCCAGCACTGGTAGGCTAAAGGGCAGGACATCTGGTCAGTGGCGCAACAGGTGTGGCATCCCAAGGCCCTGGGGTGCAGGGCCAGGATCAGTCATTGGTGTTGTCAGTGCCTCAGACAGAGAGAAAAAGAGCAGAATCAGTCAGCTGGAAATAACTACACCTGAGGCATTAATTCACCAGTAGTAAATCAACAGGGAAGAAAACAGATTGCTAAGGTGGTCACTGGCTGCTAACACTGTGCTTCTCTAACAAACCCAGAATTTAGATTGAGTGAGGCAGAGACCTATTCTGTTGCTAATCATATGAATTAAAAGGAGATGAAACATATTTCCCTACTACACCAGTATCCTAGCCATATGAGAGGGAGAATAGATGCATCTTTAGTCTGGATTTAAATGTCTCTTTGGAATGTGACTGTTTTATGTCTGCAGGGAGATCACTCCACAAGGCAGGTGCACGATAACAGAAGGCTCTGACTTTTTTTTTTTAAGCTTAACCCGGCTTAAACAAAAAGGTGACAGAGCTTTTGGAGATGCTGGTCCTCAGCTGTGGAACAAACTGCCACCTGACATTAGAAATGCCCCCTCAATCAAAGTTTTTTAAATCCAGGCTCAAAACACATCTTTTTACTCTGGCATTCCCCACATTTTAATTGTCCTACCTGATGTCTGTAATTAATTGTTGTCTCTCAATGTTATTTGAGTTTAAATTGTTGATTTGTTAGTGTACTTTTAATGATTTTTTTTTTTTTTTTTTTACTTAATGGACTATGCACAGCATTTTGGACAGTGTGAGCTGTGTTAAATGTGCATTACAAATAAATTTTACTTAAGGACACAAAGTAGTCCTTTGCCCATCCTTTGTTGGAGGGGCAGCCAGTTTCCGGAGGTAGTGGGGAATAACATGCAGTTGATGATATAAGGATCGATGGGTGGCCCAGCATTCTTGCACACAACACAGTGCTGGGCTGTGAGTGTTGAGTGACAACTTGGATAAGTTGACCTTTTGCTTTGCTCTTTTGTTCACTGCCTTCCCACTGTGAGTGGCAGTCAGGACCTTGCCATCAGATGGCGAAGAGGGAGAGGAGGAGAGGATGGACAGTGAGGGGAGGAGATGATGGGCAGACACAGAGGGAAGTGCACGAGTGAGGGGAATGAGGATAACATGATGGAGGAGCAGATTTTGACTGACAGTAAAAAGAAGCAAGGGTGAGAGATGAGGATAAGAAAATCCATGAGTGCAGAAATGGTGGGCAAAATACACAAATGTAGAATTTAACAGAGGTGAGACAATATATACATTTAAACAAAATGAAATTTGTTCCAGTTTAGGATCCCCTTCCTGATGCATCCACCGTGAATATACTCAACAAAAACAAAAATTGCAGCACTTTTATTTAAATTTTTTCATGAATTGAAGTAAAATATGCAGTATTCCATTTCTGAACAGAAAAAGGGATATTTCTCTCAAATTTTGTTCAGAAATGCATTAAAATTAGGGCTGGAAATGTACACATAACTCACAGTTCAGTTAACACTATGGGCCCCTTCACACATTGTATGAATGTGGTCGAATTGTCCATAAAGTGCGCATGAAGCAGGAATTGTGTTATGTGTCGACGCGGGTTGAGGAGCGGACCTGCGTCAGACGGAACCCAGCGCTACCAATAACCAGAAAAGCGGTTCCAAAAACAATATATTTATTTCACCCGCTGGTGCATAAAAAGTGTAAAAACAAAAATAGCGTCCTTCTGGTGGAGTGAAGGCTGGCACGCTCTCCAGCGTCCAAAAGGATCGAAGCCCGGCGCTCCTGGACCCACTACCACCGCCAAACACCCCCCAGGTGGACACGACAAACTGACTCTCTGCGAAGCATAGAAGAGGTGAGGTAAGTTAGCAGTTACAACTAATATCCTTCAAAAGACACACACTATCAGCAACACATGCAGGTCTGTATTTTAAGCTTTATGCAAATGAGCAGCTTCTCACAACAGGTGGAGGACCACTTGTCCGCATGCCACAGCAGTGAGAAGCGAGCTGCACAATCCTCATCACAATTCAAGTATACTGTGTAACAAAATACCAAGTTACTATCAACAATTAGTCAAACACTTAATCACCTTTGATGTCTGCTGACAGCATGTGTCCCTCACCCTTCCTTGCTTCACGGGCTCGATGTGTCAAACCCAGGCGCGGTCCTCAGCGTCTCACAAACGAACATCACAAGGTCGAGTTCCCGGCAGTTCTGCTTGAATCACACATGACTTAAATGCAGAACGCCATCCAATTATCTGCTTCAGCTGAAAGTCTTTAAGGTTACATGTGAGCACCATTCACAGGTGCTGCACATGATGTTGATGAGGGTGAAGGATTCTTCAGCCAGCACCTTCTCCACAGACAAATCAGTTCTCATGCCACCTGGAGAGCAAAGAAAACAAAAGAACACCAAAATATCCAGCCACACCCCCCAACACACAACAGTACCCCCCCTTTAACGGGAAGCCTCCCGGCGACCGAACAGACCAGGCCCGTGAACAGCACCTCCCTCCGGGGTCCTCTTCAGGAAGCAGACAGCACCACGCTCCTAAGGTCCACCACAGACAGCAGGACAGGGCACCGCAGCTGGAAGGCCGTCTGGCATCAACAAAAGCCCCAAAACATTCCCCAGTACAATCCAACACACAGGAAAAAACACAAAACCCACCCAAAACCTCCCCAGGGGACCGTCCCATCAAACCCCGGGAAGAAAAGAAAAACTCCCAAACGCAAAAACCCAACACAGCCCCACAAACACAATACAAACATAAATGCATAAAGAAAAATAACAAACAACCCCCCCAGAACGACTTGCAGAGCCCAACCCCCCCCCAGAAGGCCTTTACCGCCAGTTCCAGGAGGAACAGCCAGAACCAGAATCCCACAAAGGTCCCCAGGTATACATGGAGCAAACGGCGCCCCCCAGAGGACCGTACCATCAACCCCAGGAGGTACCCTCCCCACAACCCCGGAACCCCAGACCCGGCCACACTTGGCTAGTTGGCCCCAAGCCAATTCCCCCCCAGAGGACCGTCCCATCAACCGTGGAGGTGGAACCCGGAAGGAAACAGAACAAAATCAAAAGTCAACCCCCGGAGGACTACCAAAAACAACCCCGGGGGGATATAAAACGACCGCAAACCCTGTTACCTTCCCCGGCACCCCGAAAGACCCCAGGTCCCTCCCAGAGCCCCTCGGCGGCTCAGTTTTGGCGAACGGCTCAAAACAGTAAGCCGGGGAAGGGAACAGGAAAAACTAACCCAGCCCCAACCCCAAAGCGCAGCGGAGAACCGGAAATACGTCCGGTGCCCCAACTTGACCATACCCCAGCCTCTCGGGAGGGGTGGAACTACCGAAATGGCGAACGGCAACAGATCGGCCCACCCCTCTGACTGAGGTATGTCTCCGCTGCACCACACCCCGGCAACACCAATGACGAACGGTACAAAGGCTCACCGAGGCTGGAGTGGAACCGGGCCCTAACCAAACCAAGAAAAACGCCCCTAACACCCCCCCCCCCCCCCCCCCCAGGTGCAGAGGTCTTCTGAGAACGCTCAGCGTGACCAACCTGCACCACCCCACAACCCACAAGACAAACGGTCTTGGGGCAAGTGAGGTTGGGGTTAGGGATGTAGGGAAATAAAAAACAACAAAATAAAACGACCCAACAACCCAAACAGAAAATACCTAAAAACACAAAAATGAACAATTAAGTGAGCCCTGACGGGCTTCTAACCGCCTAACATTCACTCCACCTGACACGCCTCTTACTCCCCAAACAAATTATAACCCCTATTTAAGGAAAGCAAAACATTAACCCGTACTAGATTATTATTATTATTTTTTATTTATTTTTTTTTGTGTGTGATTTTGCCTGTCCCAGAACACCTGGAGATACGTCACCATTATTTTTCTTGACGCTTGTATGTCGGGGCAATACAGTGATCTCCGTTCGTCCGAGCTGCATGGGCTCGTCAGCAAGAGGAGCCAGAGGTCCCGTCGGAAGAGCCTCAGTGGGGCGAAGAAGAGGCGGCCCAGATTTGTGTCGGGAAAAGCCCCGAGACGAAAAAACCCGCTCTGATGGCCGCCCTCTCTCGCGTCCACGCTCCTTCATCCGATCATCTAGACGAATCACCAACGATATTAGCTCATCTAAATCGTTTGGCTCGTCACGGACTGCCGGCTCGTCTTTTAATGACTCATTTAACCCATCTACAAACATTCCTCGTAAAGCTGCGGCGCTCCAACCTGACTGAACAGAAACCAGAGAACATTGCATCACCGCACAAGGCTCCGGACGACAAACAATCAGTTCGGACGCCGAATCTCTGGGTGACGGAGTTATCTGCACTGGTATCGCAGCTGGAGCAGCAGGAAGCGGAACGGCTTGCGCTGCAAGTTCCGTAACACGGGCGTCTGTTTGTTTAATTTGGTTTGCGAGATGCTGTAATTGCTCCCATATTTTCTCCAAGTGTTCTTGAACTTTTTCGACAAAAGGAACCGCCTCTGCCGCTGGGTCCATTATGGAATGGCCGGGAACTACTGTTATGTGTCGACGCGGGTTGAGGAGTGGACCTGCGTCAGACGGAACCCAGTGCTACCAATAACCAGAAAAGCGGTTCCAAAAACAATATATTTATTTCACCCGCTGGTGCATAAAAAGTGTAAAAACAAAAATAGCGTCCTTCTGGTGGAATGAAGGCTGGCACGCTCTCCAGCGCCCAAAAGGATCGAAGCCCGGCGCTCCTGGACCCACTACCACCGTCAAACACCCCCCAGGTGGACACGACAAACCGACTCTCTGCGAAGCATAGAAGAGGTGAGGTAAGTTAGCAGTTAAAACTAATATCCTTCAAAAGACACACACTATCAGCAACACATGCAGGTCTGTATTTTAAGCTTTATGCAAATGAGCAGCTTCTCACAACAGGTGGAGGACCACTTGTCCGCATGCCACAGCAGTGAGAAGCGAGCTGCACAATCCTCATCACAATTCAAGTATACTATGTAACAAAATACCAAGTTACTATCAACAATTAGTCAAACACTTAATCACCTTTGATGTCTGCTGACAGCATGTGTCCCTCACCCTTCCTTGCTTCACGGGCTCGATGTGTCAAACCCAGGCGCGGTCCTCAGCGTCTCACAAACGAACATCACAAGGTCGAGTTCCCGGCAGTTCTGCTTGAATCACACATGACTTAAATGCAGAACGCCATCCAATTATCTGCTTCAGCTGAAAGTCTTTAAGGTTACATGTGAGCACCATTCACAGGTGCTGCACATGATGTTGATGAGGGTGAAGGATTCTTCAGACAGCACCTTCTCCACAGACAAATCAGTTCTCATGCCACCTGGAGAGCAAAGAAAAGAAAAGAACACCAAAATATCCAGCCACACCCCCCAACACACAACAAATTGCATGCAATACCTGTAAAATTGTGCCTGCCTCCAACACCTCATTCACATATTGGTACAACAATTTGCGCACACCAGCGGCTGAAAGACAAAGCATGCGCTGTGAGAGCCTATCCCTCTTGTGACAAGTATTGGCCAAGTTCCAGCTGACACACATGAACATCTAACACCACTCGCTTGGCACTTAGAAAATGTGTGGCATTCGCGTTATTAGCACGACAACAGTCAGCAGACGATCATTTTCGAGTTAGATGTGAAATTTGTCCAAATTGTGACATGTTGTGACAGTGACATGTTGGCGTGTGCGTGACATGAACTAACAACTGTCCACTGTGACACACATGGCTGCTTGCGGTCCTCATGTGGACATACATAAAAACATATATTGTTGTTGCAATGGGCTGCAGTGAGCGAGCACACGGTGCACACATTGACAGACTACCCCAGATGAAACGGACCATCAGATCATAACATGCAGCGGGCGATCTGAATGTCACGTCACCCACGTGAGCTCTGCTCCATATGATGCGGTGTCTGTCCTGCGACATGCCATCTACAAGACACGCGTGTCGGGCAGGACACGCCGCCAGTAGATGTGGATATTATAAGAACGATCTGCTTCTCATTCGTGTCATTTCATGACTGTACGTCTGACGACACATGCGTCATCAACAGAGGAACAGACGGATCATACTTGCACTGCCCACTAGATCAGAGGGGTTCAATAAAATGTGGTATTTTTACAGTGGGGCAAAAAAGTATTTAGTCAGTCCCTGATTGTGCAAGTTCTCCTACTTAGAAATATGAGAGAGGTCTGTAATTTTCAACGTAGGTACACTTCAACTATGAGAGACAAAATGAGAAAAAAAAAAAATCCAGAAAATCACATTGTAGGATTTTTGAAGAATTTATTTGTAAAATATGGTGGAAAATAAGTATTTGGTCACCCACAAACAATCAAGAGTTCTGGCTCTCACAGACCTCTACCTCTTCTTTAAGAATCTCTTCTGTCCTCCACCTGTTACCTGCATTAATGGCATCTGTTGGAACTCATTATCTGTATAAAAGACACCTGTTCACAGCCTCAAACAGTCAGACTCCAAACTCAACCATGGCCAAGACCAAAGAGCTGTCAAAGGACACCAGGAAGAACATTGTAGATGTGCACCAGGCTGGGAAGAGTGAATCTACAATAGTCAAGCAGATTGGTGTGAATAAATCAACTGTGGGAGCAATTGTAAGAAAATGGAAGACATACAAGATCATTGATAATCTCCCTCGATCTGAGGCTCCACACAAGATGTCATCCCGTGGGTCAAAATGATCATGAGAATGATGAACAAAAATCCCAAAACTACATGGAGGGACCTCATGAATGTTTTGCAGAGAGCTGGGACCAAAGTAACAAAGGCTACACACTACGCAGAAAGGGACTCAAATCCTGCAGTGCCAGGCGTGTCCCCCTGCTTAAGTCAGTATGTATCCAGGCCCATATGAAGTTTGGCAGATATGGATGATTCAGAAGAGGATTGGGAGAATATCATGTGGTCCTTCTTCTTTGTCTTTCGGCTGTTCCCGTTAGGGGTCGCCACAGCAGATCAGTCATTTCCATCTCACCCTGTCCTCTGTATCTTCCTCTGTCACACCAACCACCTGCATGTCCTCCCTCTGCACATCCATAAACCTCCTCTTTGGCCTCCTTCTTCTCCTCCTGCCCGGTGGCTGCATCCTCAGCATCCTTCTCCCTATATACCCTGGGTCCCTCCAAACCATCTCAATCTCACCTCTCTGACTTTGTCTCCAAACCGTCCCACCTGAGCTGTCCCTCTGATTTGTCCATTCTCATCACTCCCAAATAGAATCTCAACATCTTCAGCTCTGCCACCTCCAGCTCTGCCTCCTGTGTTTTTGTTAGTGCCACCGTGTAGAAGCCGTACAACATAGCTGGTCTCACTACTGTCACTCTTGCTGATATTCTTCTGTCACAAATCACTCCTGCCACCTTTCTTCATCCACTCCACCCTGCCTGCACTCTCTTCTTCACCTCTCTACCACACTCTCCATTACTTTGAACAGTTGACCCCAAATATTTAAACTCATCTACTTTCACCACTTCTACTCCTTGTAACTGCACTATTCCACTGGGCTCCCTCCCATTCACACACATGTACTCAGTTTTGCTTCTACTGACTTTCATTCCCCTTCTCTCCAAAGCATATCTCCACCTCTCCAGACTAGACTCAGCTTGCTCTCTACTTTCACTACAGATCACAATGTCATCTGCAAACATCATAGTCCATGGGGACTCCTGTCTGATCTCATCCGTCAACCTGTCCATCACCACTGCAAAGAAGAAAGGACTCAGAGCTGATCCTTGGTGTAATCCCACCTCCACCTTGAATGAGTCTGTCATTCCGACTGCGCATCTCACCGCTGTCACACTATTCTTGTACATGTCCTGCACTACCCTAACATACTTCTCTGCCACTCCAGACTTCCTCATACAATACCACAGCTCTTCTCTTGGGACCCTATCATAAGCTTTTTCCTAAGTCCACAAACACACAATGTAACTCTTTCTGGCCTTCTCTGTACTTCTCCAACAGTATTCTCAGAGCAAACATTGCATCTGTAGTGCTCTTTCTCGGCATGAAACCATGTTGCTGCTCACAGATCTTCACCTGTTTTCTAAGCCTAGCTTCTGCTACTCTTTCCCATAACTTCATGCTGTGGCTGATTAACTTTATGCCTCTGTAGTTACTGCAGCTCTGCACATCACCCTTGTTCTTGAAAATAGGAACCAGCACACTTTGTCTCCACTCCTCATGCATCCTCTCACTTTCCAAGATTTTATTAAACAATCTGGTTAGAAACTCTACTGCCATCTCTCCTAGACATTTCCAGGTCTCCACTGGAATGTCATCTGGACCAACTGCCTTTCCACTCTTCATCCTCTTCATAGCAGCCCTCACTTCTTCCTTACTAATCTCTGGTACTTCCTGATTTACTCTCACCACATCATCCAGACTTTTCTCTCGCTCATTTTCTTCATTCATCAGCATTTCAAAATATGCCCTCCACCTTCTCAGCACACACTCCTCACTTGTCAGCACATTACCATGTGCACCTTTTACCACCCTAACCTGCTGCACATCCTTTCCAGCTCTGTCCCTTTGTCTGGCCAATCGGTACACGTCCTTTTCTCCTTCCTTACTATTCAACATCTTGTATAGTTTGCAATATGCCTTTTCCTTCACTTTTGCCACTTCTCTTTTCGCATTACGCCGCATCTCCTTGTACTCCTGTCTACTTTCTTCATCTCTCCGACTATCCCAAATCTTTTTCGCCAACCTCTTTCTCCTTATGCTTTCCTGGACCTCTTTATTCCACCACCAAGTCTCCTTGTCTTCCTTCCACTGTCCAGATGTCATACCCAGTACTGTCCTAGCTGTCTCCCTCACCACATCTGCAGTACTTTTCCAGTTGTCCAAAACTGCTTCCCCTCCAACCAGTGCTTCTCTCACCTGCTTGCTAAATTTCATACAACAGTCTTCCTCCTTCAGCTTCCACCGTCTGATCCTTTGTTGAGCTCTCCCTCTCTTCTTCTTCTTCTTCTTCTTCTTTACCTCTAAAGTCATCCAACAAACAACCATCCTATGCTGTCTAACGACACTCTCTCCTGCCACCACCTTACAGTCTCTGATTTCTTTTAGCTTGCATCTCCTATAAAGAATGTAGTCCACCTGTGTTCACCTTCCTCTCCACTCTTATATGTTACCCTGTGCTCCTCCCTTTTCTTAAAGCAGTTATTCACCACAGCCATTTCCTTCCTTTTTGCAAAATCAACTACCATCTGTCCTTCTCCATTCCTATCCTTGATACCATATCTACCCATTACTTCCTCATCACCTCTGTTCCCTTCACCAACATGCCCATTGAAGTCCGCTCCTATCACCACTCTTTCATGCTTGGGCACACTCTCCAACACCTCATCTAACACACTCCAGAAAGCTTCTTTCTCCTTCATCTCACAACCTACCTGTGGGGCATATGCACTGATGATATTCATCATCACCCCTTCAATTTCCAACTCCACACTCATCACCCTGTCAGACACTCGCTTAATCTCCAACACACTTTTAACATGATCTTCCTTTAAAATGACTCCAACACCATTTCGCTTCCTGACCTCACCATGGTACAACAATTTGTACCCATTGCCAATGCTCCTGCTCTTACTTCCCTTCCACTTGGTCTCTTGCACACACAATATGTCTACCTTTCTCCTCTCCATCATATCAGCCAGCTCTCTCCCTTTACCAGTCATAGTACCAACATTCACCCTTCTAGTTTTCTTCTTCTCCCGCTATTTGTGGAAACGTTCTCCTCCTCTTCTTCATCGTCTTCGCCCAGCAGTAGCGCAATTTCCACCGGCACCCTGTTGGGCAACAGCACCGGTGGCGGACATTGTTAACACGGGCCTCGGCTGATCCGGTATGGAAATTCGATCATAGTCTGCATAGTTGGGTTGGCTTGTTTTATGCCGGATGCCCTTCCTGACGCAACCCTCCTTATTTATCCGGGCTTGGGACTGGCACTCAGAATGTACTGGCTGCACACCCCATGTGGCTGAGTTGAAGAATATCATGTGGTCTGATGAAACCAAAATAGAACATTTTGGTAAAGAACTCAACTTGTCGTGTTTGGAGGAAGAAGAATGCTGTGTTGCATCCCAAGAACACCATACCTACTGTGAAGCATGGGGGTGGAAACATCATGCTTTGGGGCTGTTTTTCTGCAAAGGGGACAGGACGACTGATCCGTGTTAAGGGAAGAATGAACGTGGCCATGTATCATGAGATTTTAAGCCAAAACCTCCTTCCATCAGTGAGAGCATTGAAGATGCAACGTGGTTGGGTCTTACAGCATGACAATGATCCAAAAGAGACCGCTCAGGCAACGAAGGAGTGGCTCCGTAAAAAAAAAAACATTTCAAGGTCCTGGAGTGGCCAAGCCAGTCTCCAGACCTCAACCCCATAGAAAATTTGTTGAGGGAGTTGAAAGTCCGTGTTGCCCAGCAATAGCCCCAAAACATCACTGCTCTAGAGGAGATCTGCATGGAGAATGGGCCAAAATTCCAGCTACAGTGTGTGCAAACCTGGTGAAGACTTAGAGGAAACATTTGACCTCTGTCATTGCCAACAAAGATTATGTTACAAAGTATTGAGTTGAACTTTTGTTATTGACCAACTACTTATTTTCCACCATAATTTACAAGTAAATTCTTTAAAAATCCTACAATGTGATTTTCTGGATTTTTTTTTCTCATTTTGTCTCTCACAGTTGAAGTGTACCTGTTATGTGCTGACGCGGGTCAGAGAAGCGAACCAGCATCTGACAATGGCCCAGCGCTAAATAACCAGAAAGTGGTTCCAAAAACAAAACAAATTTATTTCCCTCCTGTGCAATAATTCGTGTGCAACATAAATGTTCAGCTGTCTGGCGAGGTGAAGGACGGCGCGCTCTCCAGCGCCCAAATGGATCAAAGCCCGGCACTTCTGGACTCAGATTCACCGCCGAACACCCCCCAGATGGATACGACAAACTGACTCTCTGATGTGTGCTGACAGCATGTGTCCCTCACCCGTCCTCCTTCACAGGCACGATGTGTCAAACCCTGGCGCGGTCCTCAGCGTCTCACAAACGAACGTCACAAGGTCGAGTTCCCGGCAATTCTGCTCAAATCACTCATGGCTTAAATGCAGAACGCCATCTCATTATCTGCTTCAGCTGAAAGTCTTTAAGTTTGCACGTGAGCATCATCCACAGGTGCTGCAAGTCGTTAGGCCTGCACGTGAACATCCTCCACAGGTGCAGCCAATAGTTCTGATGAGGGTGAAGGACTCTTCCGCCAGCACCTTCTCCACAGAAAAAACAGTTTGCATATCACCTGGAGAGCAAAGAAAAGAAAACAGCACCAAAATGTCCAGCCAAACCCCCCAACACACAACAGTACCCCCCATCAACGGGAAGCCTCCCGGCAACCAAACAGACCAGGCCCGAGAACAGCACCTCCCTCTGGGGTCCACGACAGGAAGCAGACGGTGTAATGCTCCCAAAGTCCACAGCAGACAGCAGAACAGGGCACCGCGGCTGGAAGGCCGGCTGGCATCAACAAAAACCCCAAAAGAGTCCCAAGTACAACCTAACATACAAGAAAAACACAAAACCCACCCAAACCCTCCCCAGGGGACCATCCCATCCAACCCCGGGAAGAAAAGAAAATCTCCCAAATCCAATAAATCAAATCAAATCAATTTTATTTATATAGCGCCAAATCACAACAAACAGTTGCCCCAAGGCGCCTTATATTGTAAGACAAGGCCATACAATAATTACGGAAAAACCCCAACGGTCAAAACGACCCCCTGTGAGCAAGCACTTGGCAACAGTGGGAAGGAAAAACTCCCTTTTAACAGGAAGAAACCTCCAGCAGAACCAGGCTCAGGGAGGGGCAGTCTTCTGCTGGGACTGGTTGGGGCTGAGGGAGAGAACCAGGAAAAAGACATGCTGTGGAGGGGAGCAGAGATCAATCACTAATGATTAAATGCAGAGTGGTGCATACAGAGTAAAAAGAGAAAGAAACACTCAGTGCATCATGGGAACCCCCCAGCAGTCTAAGTCTATAGCAGCATAACTAAGGGATGGTTCAGGGTCACCTGATCCAGCCCTAACTATAAGCTTTAGCAAAAAGGAACGTTTTAAGCCTAATCTTAAACGTAGAGAGGGTGTCTCTCTCCCTGATCTGAATTGGGAGCTGGTTCCACAGGAGAGGAGCCTGAAAGCTGAAGGCTCTGCCTCCCATTCTACTCTTACAACCCTTAAGAACTACAAGTAAGCCTGCAGTCTGAGAGCGAAGCGCTCTATTGGTGTGATATGGTACTATGAGGTCCCTAAGATAAGATGGGACCTGATTATTCAAAACCTTATAAGTAAGAAGAAGAATTTAAAATTCTATTCTAGAATTAACAGGAAGCCAATGAAGAGAGGCCAATATGGGTGAGATATGCTCTCTCCTTCTAGTCCCTGTTAGCACTCTAGCTGTAGCATTTTGAATTAACTGAAGGCTTTTCAGGGAACTTTTAGGACAACCTGATAATAAAGAATTACAATAGTCCAGCCTAGAGGAAATAAATGCATGAATTAGTTTTTCAGCATCACTCTGAGACAAGACCTTTCTAATTTTAGAGATATTGCGCAAATGCAAAAAAGCAGTCCTACATGTTTGTTTAATATGCGCATTGAATGACATATCCTGATCAAAAATGACTCCAAGATTTCTCACAGTATTACTAGAGGTCAGGGTAATGCCATCCAGAGTAAGGATCTGGTTAGACACCATGTTTCTAAGATTTGTGGGGCCAAGTACAATAACTTCAGTTTTATCTGAGTTTAAAAGCCGGAAATTAGAGGTCATCCATGTCTTTATGTCTGTAAGACAGTCCTGCAGTTTAGCTAATTGGTGTGTGTCCTCTGGCTTCATGGATAGATAAAGCTGGGTATCATCTGCGTAACAATGAAAATTTAAGCAATGCCGTCTAATAATACTGCATAAGGGAAACATGTATAAAGTGAATAAAATTGGTCCTAGCACAGAACCTTGTGGAACTCCATAATTAACCTTAGTCTGTGAAGAAGATTCCCCATTTACATGAACAAATGGTAATCTATTAGATAAATATGATTCAAACCACCGCAGCGCAGTGCCTTTAATACCTATGGCATGCTCTAATCTCTGTAATAAAATGTTATGGTCTACAGTATCAAAAGCAGAA
This sequence comes from Thalassophryne amazonica, assembly GCF_902500255.1. Taxonomy (NCBI): domain Eukaryota; kingdom Metazoa; phylum Chordata; class Actinopteri; order Batrachoidiformes; family Batrachoididae; genus Thalassophryne; species Thalassophryne amazonica. The sequence goes on along the minus strand of NC_047115.1, from coordinate 23,636,381 downwards.
CTGAGGTCTAACAGAACAAGCACAGAGATGAGTCCACTGTCTGAGGCCATAAGAAGATCATTTGTAACCTTTACTAATGCTGTTTCTGTACTATGATGAATTCTAAAACCTGACTGAAACTCTTCAAATAGACCATTCCTCTGCAGATGATCAGTTAGCTGTTTTACAACTACCCTTTCAAGAATTTACCCAACATAGCCCCAACAACACAATACAAACATAAATTCACAAAGAAAAATAACAAACAACCCCTCCAGACGATGTGCAGAGCTCAGCACCCCCCAGAAGACCTTTACTGCCAGTTCCAGGAGTAATAACCAAAGCCAGAATCCCACAGAGATCCCCAGGTATACATGGAGCAACAGCGCCCCCCAGATGACCGTACCATCAACCCCAGGAGGCACCCTCCCCACAACCCAGGAACCCCAAACCCGGCCACACTTGGCTAGTCGGCCCCACAATCAATTCCCCCCCAGAGGACCGTCCCATCAACCCTGGAGGTGGAAGCTGGAAGGAAACAAAAAACACAAAAATCCAACCCCCAGCGGACTTCATTAAACCACCCCGGGGGCAAATAAAACAACCGGAAACCCTGTTACCCTCCCCAGCACCCCGAAAGACCCCAGATTACTCCCAGAGCCTATCGTCAGTTCAATTTTGGTGAACGGCACAAAACTACCAAGCCGGGGAAGGAAACAGGAAAAACTAACCCAGTCCCATCCCCTAAGTGCAGCGGAAAACCGGAAATACGTCCGGTGCCCCTAAACCGACCATACTACCAGCCTATCAGGAGGGGTGGAACTACCGAAATGGCGAATGGCACAGATCGGCCCACCACTCTGACTGAGGTACGTTCCCGCTGCACTACACTCCGGCAACGCCAATGACGAACGGTCAAAGGCCCACCGGCGCAGGAGTGGAACCGGGCACCAACCAAACCCAAAAAAACGCCCCTGACAACCCCCCCCCAGGTGCAGAGGTTTTCTGAGAAACACTCAGCGTAACCAACCTGCACCACCCCACAACCCAAAAGACAAACGGTCTTAGAGTATGTGAGGTTGGGGTTAGGGAAACAGGGAAATAAAAACAACAAAACGACCCAATCCTCAAACAAAAATTACCTAAGTTCAAATAATGAAAACTTACGATTACCTGAGTCCAGCCGAGCTCCGAACTGCCAGTCGTTCACTCCACCAGAACCGCCTCTATTTCCCTAAACAATTTATAACCCCTACATGAAAACAAAAACAGACCAAATAACTAAATAACCAAAGGTCTGCCTTTTTTTTTTTTTTTTTGTCTATTATTATGCTTGTCTAAAAACACCTGGAGATACGTCATCGTTATCTATCTTGACTTTTATGTGACCAGGGCAATATGGCTGTTTCAGCTCGTCTGAGCTGCATGGGCTCATCCGCTAGAGGAGCCAGAGGTCCCATCGGAGGAGTCTCAGTGGGGCGAAGAAGAGGCGGCTCTGATCTGTGTCGGGGAAAGCCCCGAGACGAAAATGTCCAGCCAAACCCCCCAACACACAACAGTACCTATGATGAAAATTACAGACCTCTCTCATCTTTCTAAGTCAGAGAACTTGCACAATCACGGACTGACTAAATACTATTTTGCCCCACTGTATATGGTGTGTTGTATTTTTCTTTAATACGTCCATGTCCTTCTTAATACAGGCATTTTTGCGCACCTTTTACAGGACAGCCATTGTGACTGACAATTTTTATTGAGCACCCACATACTCTATTATTTCTGGACAACTCAGTTATATTTTTATGCCACACATTCTCCATATGACTGCCTGCACTGAACCATAACATCCATACTGTGATGATTCAGTACAAATACAATGTACCATTCCTCCCCTGGTTAAAGTTCATGAGAGTTAGCACTTCACCTTTACCAAGACAAAACATCCACTTGACAGGTGTGGCACATCAAGATGCTCATTAAACAGCATGATTATTGCACAGATATGCCTTCGTCTGGCCACTTTAAAATGCTGTTGATCATAAAAAAAAATCAGTGAGATGAAGATGTTGGATGTGGTGTTCCTGAGCTGCTGTAGTTACATGTGGGGTGCAGCTGTGAGACTGCTTGGAAAAGACTTTGGAGATGACTTACAGCAGAAATTAACATTCACTTGATGGGGAATCAGTAAAGTTATATGTGTTTGCATGAAACATGTTGCATTTAACATTTGACATTTTTGTGTGGTGTGCTGCTCGCTTTGTTATATAAATGTTATGTGTAAAAGTAAAACTGTGTCAGCGTAGCGTAATAAGCAGATGAACAATATGCCTCATGGCGTCCCAGAGGAAATATGAGGATATTATTATTTTTATCATTATTGTTAGTATTGTCATTATCATTACAAGGAAATTTGAGGGTATTAGCAAGTTATATTATGATTTATATCACAGACAAATTAGCCATGAAACATAATATCCAACAATGCGTATTTGTTCGAACTGCGACTGTCAGATTTCATCATAACACAATGATTTGCAGTACTTCTGTGGAGGAATTAGGCTGCCCCTTTCTACTGGGCAGAAGCAGCATGACCAAGTTTCATCCATAGAACCTGCAGTGCTATTACAGTATATCACTGTTGAGCATCCATTTGTGAAGATCACATTTTTATAGCTTATACAAACGTTGTCATATGGAATGCACTGTACTCACTCTCTTAGCCAATAACCCAAGCAGGTGAATTATCATCATAAAAGCAGCTTTTGGTTCCACAATATTTTTGCAAGCTTTCATAAATTTCAGAACAGGCACAGCAAAAGTTTGTCAAGTGTTGCCTGATGTAGTTTATGGTTTTCTACAGCAAGACATCAACTCAGGTCATGACTAAATACAACCACGTTTGCGCCTTGCACTTTACTTTTCGTTCTGATTATAGATCTTGATAATAACAACTTGGAGCAGGACATGCCCTGGATGCACTTGCACTACTTTCTTTATATTGTGTGCTATAGCTCACAGGGCCTTCTGTTTGTACTGCCAGTAGTGGGCATGGCAAAAATTACATGATGTCTGGAGCTTTATTAGAGTGAGTGTTTAAGAAAACACTGTGGCTACTGATACGGTACCGTTTTCCGCCACTTCGTACAGCATCCACTAACAACCCGCCATGATCATATAGCATCCAATAAGGAACCACTGTGATTATCATGAGATAAAGATGGACATCATCCCATAAAAGCTGTAGACAATTGATGAATTTCAAGTTCAAAACTTGGGGTTAGGGTTGTGGATGAACCATGGCACTGAGTAATTACAATAATATTTGGTGCCGTACTCATAGCAATTTGTAGCTTGTGTATGGTACCATATCAGTTGGAGAAAGAGAGAGCGCTACAGTACTTTTGTGGACATTTAATTCCCATTAAATGTATTGTGTGTAAACAAGTGTACACACAAAAAAAGCAAGCTTCAGTGGATGAACAATTTCATTTTGGGCAGGATTTGCATTCTCTCACAATTGTAATCTCAACTCATATTCATACTCATTTGTCCTTCAGAGTGTGTCCTTGCAGTGGTCGAACATATTTTACAGCAGACGTCTCTCAGACATGTACAGAAACACTGAACTGTTCAGTCTTCCCACACTCTTACCGTTTAAAGATGACAGCTGAAGGCTGGCCCGGAAACACTGCCTGACCACACATCTGGCAGATCTTGTCCTATTTATAGGTTCAAGAAACTGCAGAGAATAAAAACACCAATTTCAGCTCTGTGAACAAAATCTGCAGCGAGACTATTTCCTGCATAAGAATTATGGCTTTTACCTGTCATCTGTTTGGGATTCTGTCAGAATGGGAGAACGTGACGAGTCAAATCCTCAGGCCGCAACTTCCATTTCTTCCTCAGTGTTTGTACTTTACAGAAATCAAGATAAAGGAAAATAGAAATGAATAAAAAAGAATTCCTCAGTTTTAAAATAATCTCCAATAAGGTCATGTTTTCACCCACATCTGCTTGCTTGTTTATCATGATTATGCAAAAACAAATTATTAGATATGAATGAAACTTTGTGGAGGTGTGGACCATGGGTGATGGAAGAAAACATTGAATTTTCTTGCCAGTCTGTATCAAGGAGCATTTCAAAGGGCACCAAATAGTATCAGTGACCAGAGATCAAGAAAAAAGTTCAGCAATTTAATATAAGTTAGGAACGTGAAGATGAGTAGATAAGACCACCTGTGGAGGTGTGGACCATGGGCGATGGAAGAAAACATTGAATTTTATTGCCAGTCTGTATCAAGGAGCATTTCAAAGGGCACCAAATAGTATCAGTGACCAGAGATCAAGAAAAAAGTTCAGCAATTTAATATAAGTTAGGAACGTGAAGATGAGTAGATAAGGCCACCTGTGGAGGTGTGGACCATGGGCGATGGAAGAAAACATTGAATTTTATTGCCAGTCTGTATCAAGGAGCATTTCAAAGGGCACCAAATAGTATCAATGACCAGAGATCAAGAACAAAGTTCAGCAGTTTAATTTAAGTTCAGGAACGTGAAGATGAGTAGATAAGGCCTCCATAGCCCCAGATGTCTAGTGATGAAGTTACTCAAACTCACGTTCTTTAGCAAAAGTGGATGAGAATCTGAGTCCAGCAGCCAGGGGACTGGTCTTCTTCAGGTTACTTCCCCAGAAAAGGCTGGCACCATTTACAGTGCATCTGGAACTTATTCACAACACTTTTTTCACATTTTGTTATGTTGCAGGCTTATTCTAAAATGGAGTTAATTCATTTTTTCCCTCATTATTCTACTCACAAAACCCCATAATGACAACTTGAAAAAAGTTTTTTTTTTTTTTTTAATTTAGCAAATTTATTGAAACTAAAATGCTAAGGAATTACATGTAAGTAAGTATTCACACCCTTTGCTCAATTCTTTGTTGAAGCACATTTGGCAGAAATTAAAGCCTCAAGTCTTCTTGAATATGATGCCACAAGCTTGGTGCACCTATCTTTGGGCAGTTTTGCCCATTCCTCTTTGCAGCACCTCTAAAGCTCCATCAGGTTGGATGAGGAGCGTTGGTACACAGCCATTTTCAGATCTCTGCAGAGATGTTCAATCAGATTCAGGTCTGGGCTCTGGCTGGGCCATTCAAGGACATTGACAGAGTTGTCCTGAAGCCACACCTTTGATATCTTGGCTGTGTGCTTAGAGTCATTGTCCTACTGAAAGATGAACCATCGCCCCAGTCTGAGGTCAAGAGCTTCATCCAGGATATCTCTGTACATTGCTGTAATCATATTTCTCTCAATGCTGACTAGTCTCCCAGTTCCTCCTGCTGGAAAACATCCCCACAGCATGATACTGCCACCACCATGCTTCACTGTAGGAATGGTGCCTGGATCCTCCAAACATGGTGCCTGGCATTCATACCAAAGAGTTCAATATTTGTCTCACAGTCCAAAGAATTTTGTTTCTCATGGCCTGAGAGTCCTTCAGGTGCCTTTTGGCAAACTCCAGGTGGGCTGCCATGCTTTTTATGAAGGAATGTCTTCAGTTTGGCCATTCTACCATACAGGCCTGATTGGTGGATTGCTGCAGGATTGGTTGTCTTCCTGGAAGATTCTCCTCTCTCCACAGAGGAATGCTGGAGCTCTGACAGAGTGACCATCGGGTTCTTGGTCACCACTCTGACTAAGGCCCTTCTCCCTGATCTCTTAGTTTAGACGGGCAGCCAACTCTAGGAAGAGGCCTGATGGCTCTGAACATCTTCCATTTATGGACAACAGAGGCCACTGTGCTCTTTGGGACCTTCAAAGCAGCAGAAATGATTCTGTACTCTTCGCCAGATTTGTGACTCAAGACAATCCTGTCTCGGAGGTCTACAGGCAATTCCTTTGACTTCATACTTGTTTGTGCTCTGACATGATGGACCTTGATCACACGGAGCGAGTTGTTGTGGAAAGCTGACAAATGTCATGAGATGTTCCCAATTCGGGGAGTATCATTATTTGCTGCAGGAGCTGCGTCTGGATGACGGCTGCTTTCAGCGGTCCTTCCACCTCTGCAGGACCCAGTTTGAGGACCTCCTGCCCCGTTCACGCGCACACATGTAAACAATTAAAAAAAAAGAAGAAACTCCGGTGCTTGCTGTGGGGCTGCAGCTCGCTCTTCCCCAAAAAACTCTGTCGTAATTGTGTTTAGAAACCAGTCACCATTTGTTTTATTATACATCTGTGTAGGTAATAAGTACAATAATCTCCATGGACGATTCGCTTGCGCACGTACGTAAAATAAAAAGAGAAAGAAAACTCCGCTCCCCCGCTGCGGGGCTGCTGCTCGCTTTATCGCTTTATCTTTTTTCCTCAGTGGGAAAAGAGAGGCATTCATACCTTAGGTGATATTTTTAACACTACTGGTCTGCAGCCTTTTCAGGATCTTTCAAGCTGGTATGAGCTCCCTGGTACCTCTTTTTTCTTTTATCTTCAACTCCGGACAGCATTGAAAGCTTATGGGGTACCTTGGGATAGACCGTTACAGCGACACCCATTTCATAATTTTTTTTTATGATAATAATACGTCAAGGGGTTTTGTCACTCAGTTCTATTGTCGATTACTTGAGTCCTCTTATACCAATCTTTCACTGGACTCTGTGTGGAGAAGGGATATCCCAGAACTTCACCCTGAGTTTTACTGGGATTTGGTTTGGTGTTATATACAGCTCTCCTTACATAATCCAGATCACCAACAAATTCATTTCAATTTTGCACATGATGGGTCTTTTACCAGATTCTTGCTGTACCTTGGTGTGCCTGGTACATTTATTCATATGTTGTGGGAGTGTCCGCCTGTAGCGTCTTTCTGGAAGAAGGTCTCCCGCCAGTTATCTGATATATTCGGTTTGAATGTTCCTCTGTCTATACCTGTTTTACTGTTACATTACTTATCCAAAATGTCTGCCTCTCTGCATTAAAAGAAACTTATTCTGGCTGGGCTTACAGCGGCTAAAAAACTGGTTGCCTCAAGATGGAAATGCCCAGATAAACTATCTCTGACCAATTGGTTTATCACATTCCTTGATGTCATCTACCTAGAGGTGTCCACTGCCCGTGTGATTGGTGTGATGGAGTCTAAGATTGCTTTATGGTTGTTAGCAATTGAGCAATTGAAAGAGCAAGTATACAAGTAGATCACTCAACGGTCCTGGGCTGGGTGGGGTGGTATGGGGTGTGTGTTTATTGCAAGATAATTTTTGATTTTTTTTTTTTTGGGGGGGGGGGGGGGGGTGTTGTTTTGTTTTCTTTTATATATGTATATATTTTGATAATTGATGATACATACGTATTTACCATTGGCTATTGTAATAGATTTGACTTATTACAATGTTTTTTCTTTCTGCCTTAAAGATAATATAATTTAATAAAATATTTGATCAAAAAAAGGATGAAAAGTTGGCTTGGGGGATTAATATAAAGTGGAGGCAGTGTTGGCAAAACGAGATCTCGTGAAGCATTTTGTGAGCACAAGAGATGAAAGTGTTCATTTCAAAAATATTTCAAAGGAAAGTGACGTGCATTGTGCTTTGAGTTCATTTTTGAATAGTAACTGCCACCTAGTGGGTTCAGAAAAACTGCCAAATGCTTCATGATGCCTCATTTTGCCAAAGCTTCATGGAGGGTCATGTTGGAGGTTTGCGCTCCACTGAGTGCCCTTTTAGATTTTGCTAATTACAAGCCTTTAACCATCTTGACAAACCTCTCACATTCATATGACATTTTTGATATGATTAGAAATGTTTTCTTTTGCATGTTGACCCTTTTAATTCCAGTGTTATTTAACTTCAAATCTAGTAACAGTCATCACTCAGGAGAGACTTGATCCACAGAGATGCCAGCTTTATTACAGTCAGGAATAACCATAGAAATCAGCTTCCAGCAGAGTCACAGCTCGAGCTATGACCATGACACATGGACAGTTTGGCCCGTGTATATTTGGACCATGGCAGACCTTTGATTTTTTTTTTTTTAAACTTTTTTTATTATTATTATTTTAGCTGCATGTCACAACTTATTAGAGCTCAGTGGAAATAATGAAAATGAGCTGGTGGTGCAGATGGTCCGTTATTAAATCAGAATCAGGTGACCGGTGCACATGCCACCCGTTGTATGTGGTCCGCTGCTTTTTAAACCTCGAAGAGTAACTGGAGCCATTTCACAGCCATGTGAAATGGCTCATTATTATTAAGCTTCCATCAGAGTTTTGTTAATAATGCTGCACAATTACCAGGCACATTTGAAGTGTTAGACATTTTTATTTGCACTCAGCGTAACAATCCGGGAGGTTCAGTGTGACAAGACAAACTGAACATCATTTGTTTAATTTGAAGAGGTTTGTTTTGTTTTTTGTTTTTTTTAGTCATTTAGTGCACGATCTTCAGTTAACTCAACATTTGGTGGAGACACTACATGAGGCAAATATTCTGTAAATAAGATGGCTTTATTTGTATTGTGCTTAACTCCTATTGTGTGTATAAATAAGAACATTAAAACACATAAGCAAATGTTGCTTGGTTTACTTTAATATACTTCAAAAGCATCCCGTCTTTAGGAGACTGGACTGGACGTACCGTGTGCCCTCGACACACTATCATTGTACAACTAAGTATACTATGTCTGTAATGGTGTTTTGACTATATATGACTTCATCATATCACTTTTATGTAACGTAATTATGAAGGCATTCAGATCACTCACTCACTCACTCATTTTCAGCTGCTTGCTCCAATTAAGAGTCACAAGGTGCTGGAGCCGACAGCAGACATAGGATGTGAGGCGGGGTACACCCTGGACAGGACGCCAGTCTGTCACAGGGCCACATACAGACAGATAAAGGCATGCACACCTACAGACAATTTAAAGTTTCCAGTCCACCTAACCTGCATGTCTTTGGATGTGGGAGGAAGCCGGGGAGAACAAGCAGTCTCCACACAGAAAGGCCACAGTGCTAACCACTAAGCCACCGTGCTGCCGCATTCATATCAGTCAGTCACAAATGTTTCGCTCATTAGTATGTGATTTTGATCAGCCATTGGGATTTGGCTTGTTGAAATATCCAAAAAATGTATTTTTGGACTGTGTTTTCCTTGACCGTCAACCATAGTACTCCAAAATCAAATCACCTCCACATATCAAAGTATTATTCCCACCAAGTTTGATCCATCAAGACTTTTGGGCTGTTTAGCGATACAACAAGAGCGATTTTTGGGTCATGTTTCCTTGACCTTTGACAGAACTACTCCAAAATCTGATCACTTTGATATCTATCTGTATTGTTGAAACCAAGTTTGATGAGAATCCATCCAGCTGTTTTTAAGTTATCTTTTACACACACACACACACACACACACACACACACACACACACACACACACACACACACACACACACACACACACACACACACACACACACACACACACACACACACACACACACACACACACACCAGCGTAGACAATACTCTGCTATCACTGACTTGCAGGATAATTACATTAATGAAAAATAATGGGAAAAAATTGACCTTGGCATAATATGTAATTTTTTTTTTATTGTACAGTAGTGTTCAGAATAATAGTAGTGCTATGTGACTAAAAAGATTAATCCAGGTTTTAAGTATATTTCTTATTGTTACATGGGAAACAAGGTACCAGTAGATTCAGTTTATTCTCACAAATCCAACAAGACCAAGCAGTCATAATATGCACACTCTTAAGGCTATGAAATTGGCCTATTAGTAAAAAAACTTAGAAAAGGGGGTGTTCACAATAATAGTAGCACCTGCTGTTGATGCTACACACTCAAAGCTATTATGTTCAAACTGCTTTTTTAGCAATCCTGTGAATCACTAAACTAGTATTTAGTTGTATAACCACAGGTTTTTCATGATTTCTTCACATCTGCGAGGCATTGATTTTGTTGGTTTGGAACCAAGATTTTGCTCATTTACTAGTGTGCTTGGGGTCATTGTCTTGTTGAAACACCCATTTCAAGGGCATGTCCTCTTCAGCATAAGGTAACATGACCTCTTCAAGTATTTTGACATATGCAAACTGATCCATGATACCTGGTATGCGATATACAGTAGTGTTCAGAATAATAGTAGTGCTATGTGACTAAAAAGATTAATCCAGGTTTTGAGTATATTTCTTATTGTTACATGGGAAACAAGGTACCAGTAGATTCAGTAGATTCTCACAAATCCAACAAGACCAAGCATTCATGATATGTACACTCTTAAGGCTATGAAATTGGGCTATTAGTAAAAAAAAAAAAAAAGTAGAAAAGGGGGTGTTCACAATAATAGTACTGTGGCATTCAGTCAGTGAGTTTGTCAGTTTTGTGGAACAAACAGGTGTGAATCAGGTGTCCCCTATTTAATGATGATGCCAGCACCTGTTGAACATGCTTTGGGACAAGACATTGTTCAGAAGAACAGTGTAGTTTGATTAAAAAGTTGATTGGAGAGGGGAAAACTTATACGCAGGTGCAAAAAATTAGGCTCACCCATTGATCAGCTCCAGGATGATCAAAGACAGTCTGGAGTTACCTGTAAGTGCTGTGACAGTTAGAAGATGCCTGTGTGAAGTTAATTTATTTGCAAGAATCCCCCGCAAAGTCTCTCTGTTTAAAAAAAAAAAGACATGTGCAGAAGAGGTTACAATTTGCCAAAGAACAAATCAACTGGCCTAAAGAGAAATGGAGGAATATTTTGTGGACTGATGAGAGCAAAATTGTTCTTTTTGGGTCCAAGGGCCGCAGACAGTTTGTGAGATGACCCCAAACTCTGAATTCAAGCCACAGTTTACAGTGAAGACAGTGAAGCATGGTGGTGCAAGCATCATGATATAAGCATGTTTCTCCTACTATGGTGTTGGGCCTATATACGCATACCACGTATCATGGATCAGTTTGCATATGTCAAAATACTTGAAGAGGTCATGTTGCCTTATGCTGAACAGGACATGCCCTTGAAATGGGTGTTTCAACAAGACAATGACCCCAAGCACACTAGTAAGTGAGCAAAATCTTGGTTCTAAACCAACAAAATTAATGCCTCGCAGATGTGAAGAAATCATGAAAAACTGTGGTTATACAACTAAATACTAGTTTAGTGATTCACGGGATTGCTAAAAAAGCAGTTTGAACATAATAGTTTTGAGGTTGTAGCGTCAACAGCAGATGCTACTATTATTGTGAACACCCCCTTTTCTACTTATTTACTAATAGCCCAATTTCATAGCCTTAAGAGTGTGCATATCATGAATGCTTGGTCTTGTTGGATTTGTGAGAATCTACTGTATCTACTGGTACCTTGTTGTCCATGTAACAATAAGAAATATACTCAAAACCTGGATTACTCTTTTGAGTCACATAGCACTACTATTATTCTGAACACTACTGTATATCCCTGCCTCATGTTCTATGACTGCTGGGATAGGCTCCAACCCCCACGACCCCTAATTGGACTAAGCAGTTGAAGATGAATGTGTGAGTGATCAAACATTGTCTGTGCAAAATCTGGTGGTGTTATCATAGCGCACAATTGTTTCACATTTCTGCCCCGCTAATATGGAGGAAGGTATGTATAGCCCCTGATGATCTGAAGCGGTCTCCCAGCCATATATTAAGCATATTCTGTTCAACCTCTGATGGGATCAGGTGTGCGCCGAGCAGAATGGCTGCAGGATATTGGAATTCTAAACAGTCAAAAATGAGCTTTTAAAATGAAGTGGAGCATGGTGACTTCGTGGTTAGCATTGTTTCCTCACAGCAAAAAGGATGTGGGATTGCTTCCCACATGGTCCATTCGGTGTGGCGTTTGCATGTTCTCCCCATATTTGTGTGGGTTTCATCCAGGTGCTCTGGCTTCCTCCCACATCCACATGTAGACATGCACATGTGGCCCTGCGATAGACTGGTGACCTGTCCAGGGTGTAACCTTGCCTCTCACCATTGACCCCTGGGATAGGCTCCAAATCCCTGTGACCCTTAATTGGAATAAGCAGGTATAGAGAATAAATGAAAATTAGTTAGAAGTGCAGTACAGTTTAAAGGGTTATACCAATCACTAGGAAAGGAGGGTAAGTGTGTCTCAAACAGGCTGTCCTCAAAAACTGAAGGACTGAGCATGAAGATCAGTGAAGGAAGTCATAAAGACACCTGTGACCACTCTGAAGGACTTAAGAGAATCCGTAGCAGTGATTGAAGAGACTGTGCATAGAGCAAATTTAGATGATGATTCGGCAGCCACGCTTCATAGTGGAGTAACACATAGATTGTCATTGTTTAAAAGGAAAAACCTGTTATACCCGCTTAAAAAACACTTTCTGGTAACCTTGAACATTGTCAGTCATCTAATGCATCCTAGCCCTGCAAGTACTGGTGCTTATTAAAGGCAAACATAAATATCAGCACTGCTCTGTTTCACAAATGCAAGACTCTGTTTACTAATCTGATATCTGGGACATCCTGAGTAATTGCAGGAGCACCAATAAGTTGCTGGATATCATAGCTGGCCTGTACATAGGTGGTGGACAGAGTCCCAGACTTCTTTCAAGGTAGTGTACATTTTGGAACTTGTCAAGAATGGGTTCTGGCTCTTGTTCTGTCCAGTGACTGCATGGATTAGCTGGGTAGGGCTACAGAGTCCAGCAGATTAGGTGCCTCATTGATGAGGGAAGGTTTCCTGACCTCGACTTCATGGATGATGAGCTGATCTTCGTAGTTAGTGGATACTCAGATTGCAGGTCTCGATAAACTGAGTGAGGAATAGGAGTACCTGAGTTTGTGAATGCCCTGGATAAACTATTTGTGTTTTCACAGTAGGCAAGAGAGCTTTGTAGAGTGCCTGGGTATGCTGCAGCCCCAGCTTTCACATTGGACTTTTACTCTGTCCCCGAGGACATGACCTTACCTCATCATGTGACATTTCCTTTGAGCCCGTACACATTTAAATACTCTTGAATTATTCCAGAAACTTCAGAATTTTTGTTTGTAAAGTCTAGTTTTGATTATTTTCATTACTCAGCCAAAAGTCCAGCAAACATTTAATTTCTGCAACAGCACATGTAAACACTGCCACGTGGTAATGACCTCACACCTTAAATCGCAGTCCACTGCTTGCTTTCACAACATGTGGGAACTGTACACGACTACATATGAACCATTATGTAACCATAGTTGCATCTGTAACTAATTCCTTGAAGTAGCTATTCTATATGAGTTTGATCTTTCCAGGTCATACAGGGTCAAAACTCATGACAAATAGAAGGATCATATAGGACTCCATATTAGTGTATAAAGTGTATCTTCAACGGATTACTCTAAATAGTCATTTAAAATATGCCCGATGTATGCCATTCATATTCTGTAGTATAAATTGCACCGAAGTAAAAGTTGCACTTTTTTCAGGGTTATCAACTCTTTAATTTGGGATTTTTATGCATTGTTGTAGTGTACCTTTTTATTATTGGCATTTATTCTGTTATTATTTGAGTTTATTCTGTTTCATGCTTTGATTCCTGAGAAAGTCCTACAACCCCAATTCCAGTGAAGTTGGGACATTGTGTAAAATGTAAATAAAAACAGAATACAATGATTTTCAAATCCTCTTCAACCTATATTCAATTGAATACACCACAAAGACAAGATATTTAATGTTTAAACTGATAACTTTATTGTTTTTGTGCAAATATTTGCTCATTTTGAAATGGATGCCTGCAACACGTTTCAAAAAAGCTGAGACAGTGGTATGTTTACCACTGTGTTACATCACCTTTCCTTCTAACAACACTCAATAAGCGTTTGGGAACTGAGGACACTAATTGTTGAAGCTTTGTAGGTGCAATTCTTTCCCATTCTTGCTTGATGTACAACTTCAGTTGTTCATCAGTCCGGGGTCTCCATTGTCATATTTTGCGCTTCATAATGCGCCACACATTTTCAATGGGCGACAGGTCTGGACTGCAGGCAGGCCAGTCTAGTACACTCTTTTCCTACGAAGCCACGCTGTTATAACACGTGCAGAATGTGGCTTGGCATTGTCTTGCTGAAATAAGCAGGGACGTCCCTGAAAAAGACGCTTGGATGGCAGCATGTGTTGCTCCAAAACCTGGATGTACCTTTCAGCATTGATGGTGCCATCACAGATGTGTAAGTGCCCATGCCACCCCCCCCCCCCCCCCCCCAATCCATCACAGATGCTGGTTATTGAACTTTGCGCTGGTAACAATCTGGATGGGCTTTATGGAATTATAAATAAAGAATTATCAACATCATCGTCAACAACAGCATCAACAACAAATGTATGATTTTTCACATATATAAGTGATAGGACATCCCAAACTAGTAAAAAAGGAAAAAAAAATGACTTGCACTTTGGAAAATAAGTTAAATACTGGGCCAAAAATTTAACCTTGGACTGAGACCTTTTCTTTTTCAAATTCAAAGCACTTCATCCTCGGCTGATCCTCCATCATTCGTATCAAAGCTCTGGATTTATTTTGTTCACACATGGACTGACGGGCACACAGGATCAAAAAACAACACCCCGGAACACGCGACCATGTTAAGAAAGTGTAGCTGCCTCAAAGATGGGTTTTTATTTATTTTTTGCTGCAGTTACTCAACAGATATGAGCAACTCTTCTTCACACAGAACACCACATGTACAGGTGCACCTTTTGTACAAGAACTGAGGCACTGTGTCTCTTGTGTGGGTGGAAGGAAAGGATCACGATGGAATAAAGTGTTGGTGCAATATGTTTGCCAAAAAAATTAAAAAAAATCACACCATTTAGAGGATAAGACAAATAATTTCAGCACTTTCATTGAAAGGAACTGAAACTGTGAGGCTACTTGATGACATTAATTCATTTACTTTATTGGGTGTCAACGTTATTTTCTCAACCACCCGCAATTTCCAGGTGCATTTTTAAAATTACAATTCAAAAAAAAGGTGAGTGGAAGATTAGCCATCTGGACAGGGTTAAGGCGAAAAGCTTTCCACTTGTCTGTGCACTGATTTGTTGAGAGTCGTGTCCCACTGAGTCCACTTCACACTTCACACATCCCATCACCAGTGACCCTCATTTACGTCTAACCCCTGCCAAGGTAACATTGATGAGCTTTTTGCCCTTTTCTCTTGCTGTAAGCACAGAGACTTTGGAGAAGTTGTCACGATTTTCCTCTCCCTTGTTTCTCTGCTCAGTCTCTGTCAGAAAACTTGAAATAATGGTTCGTCCTCAAGAGTTGAGATCTAGGCTGTAATATCCCACCATCTGACTCTGTACGTATGACAACTCATTACTCGCTGAGCTCTAAAGGTGATGGAATGCTCCTCTTTCTATATTATTGCCGTGTTGAATTTCACAAAGCTGCATAAATCTTGGTAATGGATTTGTTTGTTTTTTTATGTCTTTTTATTAGCTTTACACAAAGGTGGGCGATCAGGCCATTTCACCGGCCTCTCTTAATTACCCAATGGTTATTTTAATCCATCATAAGCTCCTCAATGGGCTGTAGAAAGGCCTGCTGCTACCTTAATGGCCTAAGTGAGGTTACAGCAGAGGTTGACCTTTCATTATTTAATCTCCTCACAATGTGAAACCAAACATTTGGGGCCGTCATGGGGCTCACCTTTAGCAGGATGGATGCTGAATGTTAGTGCAGAAGTAAGCATCATATATAAAATGCTTTCAGGATCTGTGATTAGCTTTAGTCATTTAAAAAATTGGCACAGTATCCAGTATTCCCAGCTACACATCTTAACTGTCATGAACAGATTTTATTCAAATCCCTCCTCATAATGTTACAAGTCGATGTTTTCTTTTTAATGACTGTGAGTGATACTCCTGGGCCGGTGTGCAGTTTGGCTAATGGGGACAGGTTGTGCACAAACTGAGCTACTACTGATGAGTTTGTGCAACTCAGACACTGTGAAGAAAACATTTGCTTTAAAACATTTCAGTAGCTTCAAAGGAGCAGCATCAGAAATTATTTTAAATGTAGTGTCATCAATAAAATGTATTCACATGCAGACACACATGCGCGCATTCTCTCTCTGTGTCAAGGAAATTCTTTTTTGTATAGACACTGCTATCTAGTGGGCTCAGAAAAAATGTGATGCACTTCATGAGGCCTTGTCTTGCCATCACTGCATATTGGTGGCCCAACATCTTAGCCACTGAGTGAGCACTGAACATTTGAAGCAGGCTTACTTCAAAAACAGAGTGCTGATTAATCTTCTCATTATGTTTTTATAAATTGATCAGAGTTTAAATGTCAGAGAATTCATTCAATCACTTCCTGAAACTATAAATTCTCATCTGTAAAATGAATCTTTCCTCTAATTGATCACTGATGTACAGCCAGCCTGAAAACACTTTTTTTTTTATTTGAGAAAGAGAGAAAGAGTGTCATAATGGAAAAATATGTAGAGGGATAATTTTATTCAGGAATGATGCAGTAATTTTTTTCAAGGAAGCAATGGCGTTTTCAACACAACTGAATTTTATTCATAAGAAATTCATTGCATGACAAGAGCAGCAGAAAGCAGACAGTGGTGTCCCAAAAAAATATGCAACATTTTATCAGCAAAGAAAATGGTCAAAGCATATGTCTAGGAAATAAATTTATGGCTGGATAGAAAGCTGAAAGGTTGAAGTTTTTCATACCAGTGTAAATATTGGCCCTGCATTTTGTCAGTCTTTTAGACAACATGTTCAATGTAGGCCCCGCGTTGGCCAATTATGGCCTGCAAACGCTTTGGGGAAAGTGTCCTGAGGAATGTTTCGGATTTCTCTGCAGATGTTTTCCTTCAATGCATTGATGTTTGGCTTCAACATAAACTTCAGGGTCTCTGCAAGTAAAAAAGAAACATAAGTGATTAAGTTTGTAGCATTTAAGGGTCAAACTGATTGTTTTAAATGTTGTATATTTTTTTGGGACACCCTATATATTATTTTGGAATCTTCCAGGTCTCTGCCATGTAGTTCCCAACAGGTGGTACTGTTACACTGCACTGCATTGTGTATTCATTGAAGATCTGAAGAATTTTTTAAAACACATTTCTTTTCATTTTTAAAGTCAAATTATGTCTTTTACACAGCATTGCTAACAAGTATATGTCTCATATTCTGAAAGCTGAGATAGTTCTGAACAATTTGATGTTCAACACATGGACATTCTACAGAATAAGGTGTCTTGTAGGGAAATTATTGAATGGATGGTAAAACCAAGAAAATGCCTTTGGACCCCAGAGGGTTAAACAAAGCAGACTAGTGGTGAGTACTCTTGCCTCCTAGCAAGAAGGTCCAGAGCTCAAAGACAACTTTGGTGGTCAATAAGTGAGGGAGTTTGACTAAAACTTACTCCCTGACACCCAAAGGCCTTGGGTTTTAGCCACCTTGTTAAACCACCTGACTTCCATACCTGATGTCATGTATTCGAGTCCAGACACAATGTCAGATACACCTGTACATCTGGAGTTTTACATCTGCAGTTGCCCGGTGCCAAATCAACATGTGTATCCATACTGCTTTGTTGATCCTGAGCACCACAGGAGAAGCCAAAAGAAATGAAATACAAGTCAGGGAAATATCCAAGACACAGATGACAGCTCTGGAGTTACAAGATTCAGTGAATGCGACTGGAGAAACTAGGCATGGGTGAAGGGAAAACTTCTGTGTCTGTGATTCTTGGTATGCCAGAGGGCTCCTATGTGCTGGTGACTTAAACTGCGTGAAGTACTGAAGGTCAAGTACTTTGGTGATTTAGTACCCTGCTGACGAACATCACCACGCACCATTTTACTAATTCTTCCCTCCATATGCTTGTTTTATACTGTACTTCTTATGGTTTCTGGCAGCGACTCTCAAATCAAAATTCTTATTTTTTTCGCTGTGTGAGTCACTTTTGAATGGCATCATTTGTGTTATATGAGGGAAAGTACTGTTTTGTGGCTGATAAAAATCTTCAGGTCTCACTCTGAACGTACACACACACACACACACACACACACACACACACACACACACACACACACACACACACACACACACACACACACACACACACACACACACACACACACAGTGGTGCGCACACAGTGGAGCGTGGGTGTGACAGCAGAGACCCGATGGGACCTCTACTCCACTGGGATCTGCAGACGCATTGAATTATGTGTGTTCTTCCAGCATTCCTTTAGTCAGCATTGTCTGCCAGTGCGGTGGCACAGCTGGGGCCATACGTTTACAGCTACTTTGGCTCACAACTTTCAGACTGAATTTTCCAAACTCCACACATTTCATGTTACCCAACAATTCATGTGTTAAGTCAGTTAGAATATCTAATTTGTTTCCATAATAATGGTAAAGAGCTAGATTTGTTCCAGCTATTAGTTACTACAACCCCTGGCAAAAATTATGGAATCACCGGCCTCAGAGGATGTTCATTCAGTTGTTTAATTTTGTAGAAAAAAAGCAGATCACAGACATGACACAAAACTAAAGTCATTTCAAATTGCATCTTTCTTTCTTTTCTTTTAAGAAACACTATAAGAAATCAAGAAAAAAAGATTGTGGCAGTCAGTAACGGTTACTTTTTTAGACCAAGCAGAGGAAAAAAATATGGAATCACTCAATTCTGAGGAAAAAATTATGGAATCACCCTGTAAATTTTCATCCCCCAAATTAACACCTGCATCAAATCAGATCTGCTCATTGACATTGACCCTATGTGTCTTTTTGCAAGGAATGTTTTTGCAGTTTTTGCTCTATGGCAAGATGCATTATCATCTTGAAAAATGATTTCATCATCCCCAAACATCCTTTCAATTGTCCAAAATATCAACATAAACTTGTGCATTTATTGATGATGTAATGACAGCCATCTCCCCAGTGCCTTTACCTGACATGCAGCCCCATATCATCAATGACTGTGGAAATTTACATGTTCTCTTCAGGCAGTCATCTTTATAAATCTCATTGGAAAGGCACCAAACAAAAGTTCCAGCATCATCATCTTGCCCAATGCAGACTCGAGATTCATCACTGAATATGACATTCATCCAGTCATCCACAGTCCACAATTGCTTTTCCTTAGCCCATTGTAACCTTGTTTTTTTCTGTTTAGGTGTTAATGATGCCTTTCGTTTAGCTTTTCTGTATGTAAATCCCATTTCCTTTAGGCGGTTTCTTACAGTTCGGTCAAAGACGTTGACTCCAGTTTCCTCCCATTTGTTCCTCATTTGTTTTGTTGTACATTTTTTGATTTTTGAGACATATTGCTTTAAGTTTTCTGTCTTGACGCTTTGATGTCTTCCTTGGTCTACCAGTATGTTTGCCTTTAACAGCCTTCCCATGTTGTTTGTATTTGGTCCAGAGTTTAGACACAGCTGACTGTGAACAACCAACATCTTTTGCAACATTGTGTGATGATTTACTCTCTTTTAAGAGTTTGATAATCATCTCTCGTGTTGGAGCCATGATTCATGTCAGTCCACTTGGTGCAACAGCTCTCCAAGGTGTGATCACTCCTTTTTAGATGCAGACTAACGAGCAGATCTGATATGATGCAGGTGTTAGTTTTGGGGATGAAAATTTACAGGGTGATTCCATAATTTTTTCCTCAGAATTGAGTGATTCCATATTTTTTTCCTCTGCTTGGTCTAAAAAAGTAACCGTTACTGACTCCCACAATCTTTTTTTCTTGATTTCTTATAGTGTTTCTTAAATCCAGAAAGTTGCCATTTGAAATGACTTTAGTTTTGTGTCATGTCTGTGATCTGCTTTTTTTCTACAAAATTAAACAACTGAATGAACATCCTCCGAGGCCGGTGATTCCATAATTTTTGCCAGGGGTTGTACATCAGATTTTCATTCAGTCAAATGCTTGCATACATTTTGATATTATTTTTTGCAGTATTCCCAATTAATTACTTGTCTCGAACAGTTGGGAGAGCCTTCCACAGACTTCTCAATGTGGGTTTCCTCCCACATTTAAAGACATTCAGGTTAGGTGAATTGGGAACCTTATAATTGTCCAGCTCAACATTGAGCTCAGGTGCATCCTGGTTCCACTGATCATCCTTGAGATGTTTCTACAGATTAATCAGAGTCCACCTGGGGTAAATTCAGTTGATTGGACATGATTTGGAAAGTCACACGCCTGTCTACATATAAGGTCCCACAGTTGACAGTGAATGTCAGAGCACAACCCAAGCATGAAGTCAAAGAATTGTCTGTAGACCTCTGAGACAGGATTGTCTCGATGCACAAATCTGGGGAAGGGTACAGAAACATGCCTGCTCCTTTAATGGTCCCAATGAGCACAGTGGCCTCATCATCTGTAAATGGAAGAAATTCAGATCCACCAGGACTCTTCCTAAAGCTGACTGCCCGTCTAAACTGAACTATTGGCGGAGAAGGACCTTAGTCGGGGAGGTGACCAAGAATCCAATGGTCACTCTGTCAGAGGTTCAGCATTCCTCTGTGGAAAGAGAAGAACCTTCCAGAAGATCAATCATCTCTGCAGCAATCCACCAATCAGGCTTGTATTGTACAGTGGTCAGATGGAAGCCACTCCTTAGTAAAAGGCACATGGCAGCTCACCTGGAGTTTGCCAAAAGGCACCTGAAAGACTCTTAGACCACGAGAAACAAAATTCTCTGGTCTGATGAGACAAAATCTGAACTGTTGAGCGTGAATGCCAGGTGCCATGTTATGGTGGAAACCAGGCACCATCCCTACATGAAGCATGGTGGTGGCAGCATCGTGCTGTGGGGATGTTTTCAGTGACAGAACCTGGGACTCTAGTCAGAATTAAGGGAAAGATGAATGCAGCAGTGTACAGAGATATCCTGGATGAAAACCTGTTCAAAGAACTCTTGACCTCAGATTGGTCAATGGTTCATCTTTCAATAGGACAATGACATGAAGCTCACAGCCAAGATATCAAAGGAGTGGCTTCAGGACAACTCTTGAATGTCCTTGAGTGGCCCAGCCAGAGCCCAGACCTGAATCTGATTGAACATCTCTGCAGAGATCTGAAAATGGCTGTGCACTGACACTCCTCATCCAAACTGATGGAGCTTGAGATGTGCTGCAAAGAGGACTGGGCAAAACTGCCCAAAGATAGGTGCACCAAGCTTATGGAATCATATTCAAGAAGACTTGAGGCTTTAATTTCTGCCAAATGTGCATCAACAAAGGATTGAGTAAAGGGTGTGAGTACTAAGTAGATGTAATTTCTTAGTTTTTAATAAATTTGCAACCCCCCCCCCCCCCCCCAAAAAAAAACCCCTCCCCTTTTTCATGTTGCCATTATGGAGTGTTGTGAGTAGAATTTTGAGGGGAAAATGAATTTACTGTATTTTGGAATAAGGCTGTAACATAAGAAAACATGGAAAAAGTGAATACTTTCCAGCTGCCCTGTACGTAATTCTTCACCTGACAGAAATACATGCAAGTCCTTCATAGGCCTTGAGGCCCGTTGGTGCCCATGCTTCTCTCTGGATACCTTTCCATGAAGTGAATAATAGTCTTTGACTCCCCATGGATGGGTCGCCACTCAGATGCAGGTTACTTCCCCGGCCAAGGCCGATACCCATTTACAGCTTGGTAGACTGAGGCAGTGTTTTGTCAGGAGGAATCTGTCAAAATTCCAACAAATTTTTGTGTTTACCACTGTCATGGAGCTGATTTAATACCATGGTAGAGCTGAATTACCACTGTCATAGGGCGGACTCAACATAATGGTAGAACTGAATTACCACTGTCATAGAGCTGAGTCAACACCATGGTAGAGCTGAATTGCCACTGTTATAGAGCTGACTCAGCACCATGGTAGAGCTGAATTACCACTGTCATAGAGCTGGTTCAGCACCATGGTAGAGCTGATTTATCACTGTCGTACAGCTGATGCAACACCATGGTAGAGCTGAATTGCCACTGTTATAGAGCTGACTCAACACCATGGTAGAGCTGAATTACCACTGTCATAGAGCTGACTCAACACCATGGTAGAGCTGAATTGCCACTGTCATAGAGCTGACTCAACACCATGGTAGAGCTGAATTGCCACTGTTATAGAGCTGACTCAACACCATGGTAGAGCTGAATTACCACTGTCATAGAGCTGATTCAACACCATGGTAGAGCTGATTTATCATTGTCATAGAGCTGGTTCAACACCATGGTGGAGCTGAATTACCACTGTCATAGAGCTGATTCAACACCATGGTAGAGCTGATTTATCATTGTCAGAGTTGGTTCAACGCCATGGTGGAGCTGAATTGCCACTGTCATAGAGCTGATTCAACGCCATGGTAGAGCTGATTTATCATTGTCATAGAGTTGGTTCAACACCATGGTGGAGCTGAATTACCACTGTCATTGAGCTGATTCAACACCATGGTAGAGCTGAATTATCACTGTCATAGAGCTGATTCAACACCATGGTAGAGCTGAATTATCACTGTCATAGCGCTGATTTATCACTGTCATAGAGCTGATTCAACACCATGGTAGAGTTGATGTATCATTGTCACAGAGTTGATTCAACACCATGGTAGAGCTGAATTATCACTGTCATAGAGCTGATTCAACAGCATGGTAGAGCTGAATTATCACTGTCATAGAGCTGATTCAACACCATGGTAGAGCTGATTTATCATTGTCATAGAGCTGATTCAACACCATGGTAGAGCTGATTTATCATTGTCACAGAGTTGAGTCAACACAATGGTAGAGCTGAATTATCACTGTCATAGAGCTGATTCAACACCATGGTAGAACTGATTTATCATTGTCGTAGAGCTGATTATTCATTGTCGTAGAGCTGATTCAACACCATGGTAGTGCTGATTTGTCATTGTCATTAGAGCTGATTCAACACCATGGTAGAGCTGATTCAACACCATGGTAGAGCTGATTTGTCATTGTCATAGAGCTGATTCAGCACCATGATAGAACTGAATTATCATTGTCACAGAGCTGATTCAGCACCATGGTAGAGCTGAATTATTACTGTCACAGAGCTGATTCAACACCATGGTAGAGCTGATTCACCGCTGTCATAGAGCTGATTCACCACTGTCATAGAGCTGATTTACCACTGTCATAGAGCTGGTTCAACACCATGGTAGAGCTGTTTTACCACTGTCATAGAGCTGATTCAACACCATGGTAGAGCTGAATTATCACTGTCATAGAGCTGATTTATCTTTGTTGTAGAGCTGGTTCAACACCATGTTAGAGCTGACTTATCATTGTCACAGAGTTGAGTCAACACAATGGTAGAGCTGAATTATCACTGTCATAGAGCTGATTCAACATTGTCATAGAGCTGATTCAACACCATGGTAGAGCTGATTTATCTTTGTTGTAGAGCTGATTCAACACCATGGTAGAGCTGATTTATCATTGTCACAGAGTTGAGTCAACACAATGGTAGAGCTGAATTATCACTGTCATAGAGCTGAATAATCAGGTCCCATCTTATCTTAGGGACCTCATAGTACCATTTCACCACAGACTGCAGGCTTACTTGTAGTTCCTAGGGTTTGTAAGAGTAGAATGGGAGGCAGAGCCTTCAGCTTTCAGGCTCCTCTCCTCTGGAACCAGCTCCCAATTCAGATCAGGGAGACAGACACCCTCTCTACTTTTAAGATTAGGCTTAAAACCTTCCTTTTTGCTAAAGCTTATAGTTAGGGCTGGATCAGGTGACCCTGAACCATCCCTTAGTTATGCTGCTATAGACTTAGACTGCTGGGGGGTTCCCATGATGCACTGAGTGTTTCTTTCTGTTTTTGCTCTGTATGCACCACTCTGCATTTAATCATTAGTGATTGATCTCTGCTCCCCTCCACAGCATGTCTTTTTCTTGGTTCTCTCCCTCAGCCCCAACCAGTCCCAGCAGAAGACTGCCCCTCCCTGAGCCTGGTTCTGCTGGAGGTTTCTTCCTGTTAAAAGGGAGTTTTTCCTTCCCACTGTCGCCAAGTGCTTGCTCACAGGGTGTCGTTTTGACCGTTGGGGTTTTTCCGTATTATTGTATGGCCTTGCCTTACAATATAAAGCGCCTTGGGGCAGCTGTTTGTTGTGATTTGGCGCTATATAAATAAAATTGATTTGATTTGATAGAGCTGATTTATCACTGTCATAGAGCTGATTCAACATTGTCATAGAGCTGATTCAACACAATGGTAGAGCTGATTTATCATTGTCATAGAGCTGATTCAACACCATGGTATGGTATTTATCACTATGTTAGTGCTGATTTGACACAATTTGGAGTTGGACCATATGTACTCTGTCTGCCTAATTTATGTGTTGGATAACTACAATGCAGTATTTTAACGATGGTTTAAATTTCTTGAAGAAATTAAAACTATATGTCACTTGACTTTTGCATTAAATGTCTCTTGAATGGAGTCTGGCGACATTTGTAAGTATCCTATAGAGTTATAAAATATCTGACATAGGGAACTTTGAAAGTAATTTTGTCTTTGCAGGCTTGTTGATTATCTTCAAGAAAAATGTCAGTTCACTTAAATGCCATGTTTGATCTGTATTCAAAGAAATCATCGGTCGCATGGTAAATGCCAGCATTTTAGCAATCTTTTAATTTGGATAAAGAGGTTCAACCTTGTTTGAAGCTCAGAAACATAGTTTTAGTGCAGGAAATAAATGCAGTGAGCTGTTTTTGCTGTCCTTCAGCAGCTTTTTCAAGGGGAGGTTCTCTATGGCCTGTGATGGAAACTCTAATTAGACAGCGTACAGTCACATTGTCTCAGTATTCATCAGGCTGACAGAGAACAGAGAGCTGATTTCAAAGTATTCGCACAGTGGCATGATGGAGGATGAATTGTGGGTCCTTGTGTGTGAGGATGACTAATAGCTTTGGGTGCTGTGATGGTTGTTTGGACTGCCTGTCTCTGTGGCACAAAAAAAAAAAAAAACAGATTTGAAAAATGAACACATATTTAATGGTAAAGTACATAAAACCCTTGATGGATAGGCGACTGTGTGCTCCTCCATATTGTAGCCGGTGTTGCTGACCGAGCGGTCCCCCTAAAAATCGGTCCCCCCTGATGACACGGTTCACGGATTAACACCTCATTTCTGCTTCAAACTACACACCAGTCATCATCTGTCTCTGTGACAGATATCTGAAGCTTTTGTACAACAATCATTTCCACTTAAATTCAGTATTATTTCATCATAAAAAGCAGCGGAAGTGATCAGAGTGCTGCGGCTAAATGAGCTGGTAGCTGATGCGTTCACTGCATGTCTGTCATTTCAAAGTGTCACGGAATTTCACGGAGTTTCTGCTTAAAATTCACTTTAGAATGATTTAAGAGGTTTTACCTTTATCATCTGATGGTTGATAATCCCATTAATCCATTTAACTGCTTTGGGTGAAGAGACTCCGTCTCAGACGTGCTGCTGTGGTCTGAAATGATGCATGTGCAGATGCAAAAGGCGGACTGATTTTTTAGGGGCAGACCGTTCAGTCACCGGCATGCCAACAGTTGACAGTTGTTTTTTTTTGTTTGTTTGTTTGTTTTTTTTTCCTGGTGGATTAATGGCGCCATGCAGCGACTTCAGATGATACCAGATTTATATTGGCCTGTCTACTGCAATTGTTGTTTGAAAGACATTTAACACCTTCATTGATTTTCCCATGTGACAGCAACATCTGACATGTGAATGAATAAAAGTTGGGAGGATTTATGGCTTTCACAACACTTGTGTGCATGCCAGAATCACTGAATTACAGTAGTATCGTATGTGCGCAGTGTGCTACCTCCAGCACATCTTTGTCAGCCTTGTGTCTGATTCCTGTTCCTGTCTTCTCCAATATGATAGATTTATAATGAACTGTAGAGAACAATGTGATGGATCTTACTGCTTTGTCATGACCCCAAAAACAACTGCAACCACAACAGGGGATTAGACATCAATGCTGCTATACCAACTGGAAAGAGAGTGGGGTGGCCCCTGAGATGTCCCATCCAATCAGATTGATGCTGATGAGGCTTTCGGCCTTTGTCCCTTGTAATACATAACAGTCTCTTCTTCTACTTTCAGTTGCTCCTGTTAGGGGTCACTACAGTGCCTCAATCGTTTCCATCTCACCCTGTCCTCTGTAACTTCCTCTGTCACACCAACCACCTGCATGTCCTCCCTCACCACACCAAAAAACCTCCTCTTTTGCCTCCCTTTTCTCCTCCGGCCTGGTGGCTCCATCATCAGCATCTTTCTTCCTATATACCCTGGGTCACTCCTCTACATATGTCCAAATGATCTCAATCTCACCTCTCTGATTTTGTCTCCAAACTGTCCTACCTGAGCTGTCCCTCTGATAAGTAAATTCCTCATCCTGTACATTCTCGTCACTCCCAAATAGAATCATAACATATACAGTTCTGCGACCTGGGTGTACCTTCCTCCACTCATATGTCACCCTGTGCTCCTCCCATTTCTTAAAGTAGGTATTCACCACAGTCATTTTCATCCTTTTTGCAAAATCATCTGTCCTTGATGCCATATCTGCCCATTACTTCCTCTTCACCTCTGCTCCCTTCGCCAACATGCCCATTGAAGTCCACTCCTATCACCACTCTTTCATGCTTGAGTGCACTCTCCATCATCTCATCTACATAACTCAATCCAGAAAAGTTCTTTCTCCTTCATCTCAGAACCTACCTGTGGGGCATATGCACTGATGATATTCATCATCACCCCTTCAATTTCCAACTTCACACTCATCACCCTGTCAGACACTCGCTTAACCTCCAACACACTCTTAACATACTGTTCCTTTAAAATGACCCCAACACCATTTCTCTTCCTATGCACGCCATGATACAACTTGAACCAACCGCCTATGGTCCTACTCTTACTTCCTTTCCACTTGGTCTCCTACACACACAATATGTCTACCTTTCTCCTCTCCATCATATCAGCCAGCTCTCACCCTTTAACAGTCATACTGCCAACATTCAAAGTCCTGACTCTCACTTCCCTTCTAGTTCTCCTCTAGAAAATGGATGAATGGTCAAATGTGAAGGTGAAGGAAAACATCATCTGAAAAAAAAAAAGACTTTTTTGTAAACCTCAAGAGCCACAAAGCCTAGATGAATGACCTAAAGCATATACAGATGAGCAAAGTATTTGTGAGTGATTGGTATGAATGACTCCATAATGAAGTCACACATGAATCATATTATGAAGTCATACGCCCTTAAAAACACTACTACTGGCATATATATTTACTTGTATGTGCAGTGCATGCAGACAGTATTCACAGCGCTTCACTTTTTCCACATTGAGTTATATTACAGCCTTATTTGTTAAGACTGAGCCAACTGAACCAAATGACGACCCAGGAATGCTGGTAGGTATGGTGAAAAAGCAGGGTAACAGTTTTTTGTATATTTAGGATAAGATAATTTGAAAATGTGCAATGAGAGGCTGGAGGCAGGAGACACCAACTGGACCAGAATGGCTGAAGTGGCAGGGAACCGAGGTCAGGTGGCTGCACACAGAACTGACTAGAGGTAGGAACGCTGAAGAATACAAAAAAACATAAACGGTTCAGAAACTGAGTACACGGAGTCAAGAGCAGCATGAAAAAGCTATCACAACATATAGAGAAGCCAGGTACCACAGAGTTTCTGCGGAAGGTGGTGTGACTGAACCAAGGCAGGTGAGTTGATTGATGACAGGTGTGCTAATCAGCTCCATGATGCAAGGCCTGGAAAGACAGAAAGGGAGAGGAAGGAGAGCAGACCAAACCTTCAGGCAGCACATTATTCCAAAATGGAATAAATTCATTTTCTCTCTCAAAATTCTACTCACAACACCAAAAAATAACAACATGAAAAAGTTTTTTTTTTTGTTTGTTTTTTTGCAAATTTATGAAAAATAAAAAACTAAGAGACTAAAGACTAAAAACTAAGAGGCTAAAGACTAAGATTAAAAACTAACTAAACTAAGAAGTGAAGGAGTTCAAGTACCTCGGGGTTTTGTTCACGGGTGAGGGGACAATGGAGCGTGAGATTGGCTGGAGAATCGGCGCAGCAGGGGTGGTATTACATTTGCTCTACCGTACTGTTGTGACGAAAAGGGAGCTGAGCCAAAAGGCGACGCTCTCGATCTACTGGTCAGTCTTTGTTCCTAGTCTCACCTACGTATCGGCATGAGGGTTAGGTCATGACTGAAAGAACTAGACCGTGGGTGGCTGGTATCTCCCTTTGAGAGAGGGTGAGAAGCTTGGTCATCCATGGGGAGCTTGTAGTATCTGGTAAGGATGCCCCCTGGGCACCTCTTCATCTGGGAGGACCCGGGACTAGGTGGAGAGATTATATCTCCACACTGGTCTGGGAACACCTTGGGATCCCCCAGTCAGAGGTGGTCAATGTGGTCCGGGAAAGGGAAGTCTGGGGTGTGTGTGTCTTTCCAAATCATGTCCAATCAACTGAATTTATCCCAGGTGGACTCAAATTAAGCTGTAGAAACATCTCAAGGATGATTAGTGGAAACAGGATGCACCTGAGCTCAATTTTGAGCTTCATGGCAAAGGCTGTGAATACTTATGTACTTATGTGTGATTTATTTGGGGTTTTTTTTTATACATTTGCAAAAATAAATAAAAAAACAAAACAACTTATTTCACATTGTCATTATGGGGTATTGTGTGCAGAATTTCGAGTAAATTTTTTTACTTTCATCCATTTTGGAATAAGGCTGTAATATAAAATGTGGAAAAAGTCAAGTGCTATGAATACTTTCCAGATACACTATAGACATCTATTCAGTTTTGATCTATCTAGGCTTAAGGGATATGTTTTTCTGACCATATTTTCCTTTTTTCCTTGATCTCAACCTTTGACTAGACTGCTGCAAAATCTAATCACCTCTAGATATCTATCAAAGTAATAGTCCCACCAAGTTGGAATGAAATCCATCCAGCCCTTTCTTTGAGTTACATTTTTCCAAATGCGTGCACACACACATACACACACACACACACACACACACACACTCTTTCTTTTTGTATAGACACTGCCATCTAGTGGGCTCAGAAAAAATGTGAGACACTTCATGAGGCCTTATTTTTCCCATCACTGCATATTGGTGACCCAACTCCTTAGCCACTGATGAGAGCATAATTTATGATGCTTGGTTTCAAGAGAGCATCAAGGCTTTTTTGAGTTCTGGTATGGGGCTGGTTATTGTAGATGGGGTGTTACCCGCACCATGCAGATGACAACAACAACTGGGGTAACACAGAAGCTCATCGTCGAGCAGAGGCATGGACGTCTTCAAGACAATATTGGCGCTCGATCTGACAGTGCTGTGTGCACCCTGTGTGCATGTTTTATGTTTTTTTTTTTAATTTATTTTTGTTTTCTTGTCTTGATAGAATGTCCTAAGCAGTGGGTCACCCCTCTGAGTCCGGTCTGCTTTTTTTTCTCTTGTGCTGGTTTTGTTATAGAAACCTGGAAACCCCATGTGGGACTGTGCTTTTTCTCGGAACAAAAGTCAAGTTGTGTTTCTGGATACATGCTTGGGCCCAGAACGTGTAGCGCAGACCAGCAAAGGAGTTGGGATAGGGAACAATCGTGCTCGGGCACAGGACAAGGCAATTGGGTTCTAGTGTGAGTACGCCCTTAGAAATGCAGTTTCACATTCATCCAAGACTGCTTGCTTTTGAAACACAGATCTGTAGTTCAGTGAGAGGTGGTGGTGGCGGCAGCACATGTAAGTTGTGTGCTGGGAGATATAACCCCCTCCACTGACTGCCATTGCTGACTAGCTTAGGGGGATGTCTGTATAATTTACTACCCACCACTTGCACCGTTGGCGGCAAGAAGACTTCATTCCAGTCTGCAAGACGGGAGCAGAGTAAATCCTATTAGAGGCTAAACAGAAGCCAGCCAAAGAAATGCAGCTCGCATATCTCTGGCTTCACGCTATTTGCAGACAGAGAGCAGAAAGCAGAGGGCGACATGAGGGGAGAATGGGAGTCTATAGGAGAGTGAAAGGGTGAAACGGTGAATTAGTGAGTGAGCATGACAAGGAGTGGGAGTAAGCAGGATGATGGCAATGGTAAAGTGAAGACATGGAGTATAAATGGAATCTGAGGAAGAGGAGGGTAGTGTTTGAAATTGTGGCCTCGGTTAACTACCCTCATTGATGAGAGAGACTGCAAACTATATTTGGGAGTCATTGTTTGCATTACTGCCTGCAGACATTTTTGATCCGTCTCTCGCTCTCTCCCTGCCAGGGGTCCGCTACCATGCCGGGGCAACATGGATTTTATCCAAAGATGGGGCTAAGCTACTGTGTAAGCCCTCTCTGACTGAAATCAAAACCCAGTTTAAACCTCATGAATGAAAGCCTCAAAGAGTATAACTGAAAAAAGAACCAATAACACATTCATGCAAATGTATTTCAAAAAGGGTCACAAATGAAGCATTTTTCCCCATTGTATCAGCAATAGTAAGTATAATATATGATGTAAAATGTATATTCTATTACTTCTACATACTTTGATCACATGGGTGTCTGTGCTTTCTTCCTTTATCTCTTGAATCTTTTCATGACATCACAAGCTTTACGCATTAATGATGGACATATGAGGTCTCATGAATTTTTTTTTTTTTTCTGAGCCCGCTAGATGGCAGGCTGTTTTCCAAAAAAAAGGTTGACAGTAGAATCAGGAACTCAGAATAGCAGCAAAAGTCTATGAAAATTCAGTAAGGTAAAGCTTCTATAATATGTTCCAATTCTAAGGAGAACGTCACTAGTATATACTAAGGTATATCTAACAAAGGAAGAATAGAATAGAAGAGTAAAATAGAGTAGAGCAGAGCCACTTAGCCACTATAACAGAGAGGCAAAAACACTGGAAAAAGCAATGGGAATATAACATGAGAGAGCAGAATGAACCTAGACAGTCTGGCAAAGCGAAAATGCTGTACAGCAGCTACACAGATAACCAACCAAACAAACAAACGCAGACGTGCAGGAAGAGGAAAACCTGAAAGACCAGAAAGAAGAAGCCAAGCTACATGGAATGAATGTGAAATATAAAAGGAAAGCACCAGAGATGAATTAACCAGACAATACAGACAAATAATAGTATTGCCCAGAGTAATTCCAGAAGAAATATAACATGGAGATCGGACCTAAATGCCCAAACATGACCCTCACATCTGTGATATAAAATGGGAAATAACAGATGTCTTGTCTGCGTATACTGTGCTGTATGTTTGAACATGTGATTGTGTGTGACCCAAAGTCCACTCCTTCGCTGTGCTAAAATCTACATGTATTTCTGGTTTGCAACAACAAGCACAGACAGCACTGTGCTGGAAGTCCAGTTATATATCAGCTGAGTTGCTTCCCACATTAAAACTCAAACAAGTGAAATCTACCTATTTCTGTCTTCTCTGGGAGCAATAATGTGTCTGTTATGACCACAAACTGCATGTGCAACATGATGCAGAAGAATGGTGAATCACTGAGGGAGGCAAATATGTAAATGGCTTGGGAGGACTCGCTTGTTGGTTTGTCAGTGACAAAATCTACTGCTGAACCTCAGCCATTCAAATTACACATTCAATGTACATGCAAAACAAAAGCAACAACTAAATGAGCTGTCATGCACTCGGTGTGTATTCTGCCTCTTGATAAGTTTTGTCTGCACAGTGCATTTTGCAGAGTATAATGGCCTCTGTTGGGACCACATTTGCTGCCACATGAAAGTGTTAAATCAAGTCTATAATAGTGTTAAATCTACTCTGTCATTGTGTAACTGACTCTTATTACAGTTGAACAGCTTGATTTAACACTATGATATAGCTGCTGTAATTTAACACCACAACAGTTTAACACCGTTCAGAGTGGGACCAAATGATTTTTGTCAAACTCATTGTGTGTCTGTCCACACGTGCATCTTTCTCTTGATGTTATGTCATATTTCAGGAACTGTCAGTCATATGGTGTGAATTTTGCTGTCAAATTATTTGCAACATTTCTTTAACCCTCTGGGGTCCGAGGGCATTTTTTGGACAGTTCACTCGCCTGGCATAAATGTTTTATTATTGCTGTTAATAGCTCTCCCTGCATCCCACAATCACGTTTTATGTCTTTCTTTTCAGGACAACCTGTGCTTTCAGAATATATATCTTTTTGTTGTGTTTTATAAGTGTAATAAAGGTTTACATCAAAAATAGGCAAGGAAAAAATAAAGCGAAAAGTAATTTTCCACACACATTTATTCAAAACACACAGCAAACTATAACAAACAATGTTTTGACACTTTATAAAGGTAATTTGAGGTCTTGTGTGAAAGGCTGTACAACAAAAAGGTTCCAACAATAAACACAAATGCACATTTTGAACAATATATACAAAATGGTCTATGCGTTCTGTTATTTTGATATGGTAAACAGTGCTTTTCGCAGAGAAAACAGAGTTATCCAGTAACATTCACATGCAAACTAGTGGAGCAATGCTGATAGTTACACACTCTTTGTTTGAGCATGTGAGATTGTCATCAGAGGCTCTCCGTCTGCTCCTGCTTTCACTGATCGCTGTGCATAATGGCGCAGGGTGCACTGAGTATGTACTAATAGTATGTACTCATTGGAGCACCCAGGGGGCTATTCAAACAGGCCAACTAGTAACACATCACTCCTGAACATGATCTTTGGGTTTTCACGTGAGGTAAATCTGCCCTGCTATTGAATTTTGGAAAACCATGTGATGGTGAACCAATTCCGATTGGATACTCACATTGCGCACATCATCACACAGCTTCTATGAGGAGTACAAAGATGGCCGATGGCTGGCTCAAAAGTCCGCGGAGTTAACTTTTCAGCAAAAAAAAAAAAAAAGATTCTATCTCATATCATTAAAAAGTTATTTATAATTTAGTAAAGCTTGGTCTTAGCCGTTGTATACGACGGCGTCGGCCCCAGAGGGTTAAGGTCTTCTTAAATATTTTGCTTGAATATGAGCCTATCCCGGCAGTCATGGGATGTCAGGCAGGGTACACCTTGGACAGGATGCCAGTCCATCGCAGTAGAGAGAAAAATATGGTCCTGAATTACTCATGGACAACAAATTTATATATTTCGGGTGCTACCATCCCCTATGATTGTGACACAGGGAGAGAAGCTTGATTATCTGGGAGGGATAATCATCCAAAGGAGCCAGCTGAGGTGATTAGTGTATCTGGTGAAAATGCCCCCTGGTTGTCACCCTAGGGGGGTCTTCCTGAAATGTTAAAATAGGAGGAGGCCCTGGAGAAGACCCAGGAAATGCTGGATTATGTTTAGAAGCTGGCTTGGGAATTCTAGGGATCCCCCGGAAACAGTTAGGGAACTTGGCCGATGATAGGGTGAGCTGCTTAGTCTGCTGCCACTGTGACCCAGGCCGAGAGAAAGAGTTGAAAATAAATAAATCACTGCATTTTTCAGAGTATGAATCACAACTTTTTCTGTGTTATATTCTGGATTTTTGTACATTGTTGTAGTGTAGTTTTTATTAATGTCATTTTTGTTTTCTTATTTGAGTTTATTTTGTTTAGTGCTTTGATTCCTAGGAAAGTCTCATATCAATAGTTGTAATTATTGTATTCGCGCGTGGAGTGTCCTGAGCATCCTGTGTAAAATTCTGCCTGAAGAGGGGGCGGGCTAATGCACAAACACTGGCAATATTACGGTCTTCCGAATGCCAATTTCAATAAAGTGTCTCATTTCGTAACAATTAAAAATAAATCACAAATAACTCACTCTTATTCTCATTCATGAAATGTGTTCCTTGTCAGCTGACATCAGCTAATGGCAGCACGTTGGCTTTGTGATTAGCACTGTTGCCTCACAGCAAGAAGGTCATGGAATCGAATCCCACCTGTGGCCTTTATGTGTGGAGTGTGCATGTTCTCCCCCTGTTTGTGTAGGTTTCCTCTGGGTGCTCGGGGTTCGTCACACATTTAAAGACATGCAGATTAGGTGAATTGGAAACTTTATAATTGCCCAGGTCTCCCTTGTAAAAGAGATCTCGATCTCAGTGGGACTAAGCAGGTTAAATAAAAGTTAAATTAAATTAAATGTCATGCAAGTTCATTGAAAAGTTGTGTACATGCTCAACACTTTGAGCGGACATCAGACAGAGACCTTTCCCGATGGTTGTACATTTGTTTTGTCCTTTCCTTGTTCATAGCTTTCCAGTGGGCATCCAGTCAACTTTAAGCTGCTTTCTCACTTCGGCAGTAGAAAAACCATCACTGCAGAAGTCTGAGATAGCCATTGTCTTGGTACACCTTGTTTTCTTGCATGAGTCTTTCCAAAGTAAGTGCACATATTAACATAAACTTCCATTCCTCTAGCAACATAAAGCAGTCTCACGGTAGTTTGCAATGACATGACGTAAAGTGATTTAGGCCCAATCTCAATTCTATTTTGTACCCCTTCCCCTTCCCCTTGGCCCTACCCCTACGCCTACCCCTTTAAAAGAAGGGGTAAGATGAAGGGGTATGTCTCTAGCCCTATGAATTGAGACACCCCTCTGCCTTAGGGGAAAAAAAACTGCCTGTCTCAAACTGTCGTCTTCACTGTTTGTCAACACAGCAACCGAAGCGCAACTTGTTGCAGTAGCCCATTTGCTCTTTTTATTTTCTCGCTTTTCTGCAGAAATGCAAAGAAATAGAAGATTTGCAAAGGTGGTCACAGATTTCTTCGATGCATCGCAATCATGTTGGAGAATTTTGTGGTATTAATAATTAATTTGTAATTTATAATAATAATATAATAAATAGTATCAATAACTAATTAGTAATTAATTAATGTTAATAATACTACTAATAATTAAGCATTAATAATAATAATAAATGTTGTTAATTGATTAATCATTAATTGATTGATTAGTAATTAATTAATTTAGTAATTAAAATAAACACTTGAAATATATCAGTCTGTGTGGAATGAATGTACAATATACATGTTTTTCACTTTTTGAATGGAATTACTGAAATAAATCAACTTTTTCATGATATTCTAATTATATGATCAGCACCTGTATGTATGTTATGGGCTGCATATAGTTCTGTTAACCTTATATTTCTTTTTCAAATTCTCCCATTTTTTGCATTCAGCCCTATTTCCTTTAGAAATTTCCTTGACAAATAATATCAGTCTATTAGGACGTCAGGTTATGTTACACATGTACATGTCAATCAATCAATCAATCAATTTTTTTATATAGCACCAAATCACAACAAACAGTTGCCCCAAGGCGCTTACATGTGTGTGTATATATTTTCCAACTTATTCCCATTGGTGAAACTTCCCCTCATTTTCTGCCTGAAAGCTTATTAGGAGATGAGTGTGCTCAGGGCTGCCTGTTTGTTTACAAAATACACACATGTTACACACCTTGAAATCCAACAGCAGGGATCACTATTATCCAAAGATTTATGAACATACAAATTAACGTGCTTATCTTTTTTCATGATTTTCTCCATTGCGAGATATAAAACTGTCTTATCGTAGCGTTCGTGTGTACGAGGTCTATTAGAAAAGTATCCGACCTTATTATTTTTTTTCAAAAACCATATGGATTTGATTCATATGTTTTTACGTCAGCCAAGCTTGAACCTTCGTGTGCATGCGTGAGTTTTTCCACGCCTGTCGGTTGCGTCATTCGCCTGTGAGCACGCCTTGTGGGAGGAGTGGTCCACCCCTCTCGTCGTCGTTTCATTGCGAGGAAATGGTGGATTGATTTGGGCTTTTTTTCCATCAGAATTTTTTCAGAAACTGTTAGAGACAAGCAGCTAGAAACCATTCGAAAAATTTATCTGGCTTTCGGTGAAAATTTTACGGGCTTCACAGAGAATAAGGAGTGTTACTACAGCTTTAAGGACGCCCCACAATGGTGCACAGCGCACCGCACTCCGCGCTGCGCTCCGAGCCGCGCTCCGAGCCGCCATCGAGAGGCAGAAAACACCACATCATTTCTAAACAGATGGCTGTGTGGAGATGTGACCATCGTGAGCAATTTCTCTGGTTATCACAAGAGCTGGACACCAGCCATTTTTCAGCAGATTTCACTTTTAACAAGAGATTTTGTCATGGAAAGCGTTTCGTCCCAACTTGTCCACTGGCACTCCGAAACAGAGGTGTTCCTTTGTCTCGCTCGATCAGTGAATCGGTCCTGACGCGCAAAGCCTCCGTGCGGCTTTCCATGACAAAATCTCTTGTTAAAAGTGAAATCTGCTGAAAAATGGCTGATGTCCAGCTCTTGTGATAACCAGAGAAATTGCTCACGACGGTCCCGGCTCCACACAGCGATCCGTTTAGAAATGATGTGGTGTTTTCTGCCTCTCGATGGCGGCTCGGAGCGCGGCGCGCCGTGCGCCATTGTGGGGCGTCCTTAAAGCTGTAGTAACAGTCCTTATTCTCTGTGAAGCCCATAAAATTTTCAGCGAAAGCCAGATAAATTTTTCAAATGGTTTCCAGCTGCTTGTCTCTAACAGTTTCTGAAAAAATTCTGATGGAAAAAAAAGCCCAAATCATTCCGCCATTTCCACGCAATGAAACAACGACGAGAGGGGTGGACCACTCCTTCCACAAGGCGTGCTCACAGGCGAATGACGCAACCGACAGGCGTGGAAAAACTCACGCATGCACACGAAGGTTCAAGCTTGGCTGACGTAAAAACATATGAATCAAATCCATATGGTTTTTGAAAAAAATAATAAGGTCGGTTACTTTTAATAGACCTCGTATATGCATTATAACGCCTCAGTGCACGAGCAAAGTTATGATATTCTTCAGAACGACAATATACGCAACATGCATCCAGCAGCATACACGTTGCTGTCATAGGCAATTGCCTGTAAAGTTTTTTGGCAAGTTAAAACTTTCTAAATAGCTTAATTTGTAAAGAAAGCCGCTTTCATTTGTGTGGCTCTTTCGGCGCCATGTTTGTTTTTGTGGAGACAGCGGTAAGCTCCTCCTACCCCTCTAAATGGAGTGTGCATCCAGCTTTACTCCATTTGGAGGGGTTGGTAGCCCTCCGTCTACCCCTCCGCCTCGCTCCAAAAAGAGAATTGACACACCCCTCTGTCTCTCGTGCCCGCGCAAAACGGAGGGGAAGGGGTAAGGGGAAGGGCCGAGGGGTAGAATTGAGATTCAGCCTTAATCTGTTAGAGTATACCCTTGTGAAATGTAGTAGATTTTTGTGATGTATCAGGATCTGTTGGAATAGATCACAAACTGCCGTGAGACTGGGCTGTTTTGCTGACCTGCAGTAGGGGGTTACGGTTAGACTACAGTCTACTACACAACAATCTACTACATTTCATAATGATATCACGATCTAGTACCGTGAGACTGGGATGACCAGTGCACACTGGTGACATTGTCACAGGTAAAGCACAGAAGAGACAAGAAAAACATAGTGAAAACTCATCATTTTTTGCTTTTTATAATATGTTAGGGTCACAAATAAATTTTGGGTAGTCATTTAATGAAGATGATTAAAAGTGAATTTTATTTTAGGTGGCTGTTCAACCAATTTTCTTGAAATGCTCCAACTTGGGGAAACAGTGTTATTATTATCAACGAATATGTTTTTTTTTTTTTGTTTTGTTTTTTGGATCATACATCCCACCAGAGTCTAAGTGACAGCTCCCCCCCCCCCCCCCCCCCCAAACTAGTAAAAAAAAAAAACCCTGCGACTTATATTCGGGAAAATACTGTAATTCTTAGTTATTTGTTGTAAGTGATGTAGAGTTTTGTAAGAATTTGTTGTGTATGACTGAATATTATGCAAATCTGACAGATATGATGTTTGTTATATTGTTGTCACAAACTGTTTGACAGCTTTGACTGAGTCCTCTGGAGGAGTTCCCATATGCTTCCACAGGAGGGGACATTTGACACAAGTGATGGCATCTTTATGTTGCCTTTGATTGACTGTTCTAGGTTAGACTTGTCCTCCAGATAGCTGGATCCAAGAAAGAATGTTCACTTTTTGTGACACCCTGTGAAGCTGTGCGGCAAATTTTATAAAAGATACCGCATAAAGCATCAACCATTATATAAATTTTGTGTAGAAATGTGAGCCTGTATTATGTCCTGATCTTCTGTATGATTCTGAGCAATGCAATACAAGAGGAGCATAATGCCTCAGGTTCTGTTTCTTCAGTGCAGAAGGGAAAAAAACTGCAATAAGAAAGAAGATTTAGGATGGAAATTGATGTTAACACACCAGGCAGCAGCTTCCTCATTGTGTGCATTCAAAAGCAGCCAGTTCACACTTGGAAATGCTGAAATAGCACACTTACATTTTCACGCTGGCACCATCAACATCACTGCATTGCCCGGCAGTGTGCTCGACCCTCGGGTGCAGCGTACATAGCAACAGGGTGTCTTAGACACCATCCAGGTAGAAAATGTTTCAGAAAGTGCTCACGGATGCACACGCACACAGCAAAACAAACAAGCAACTCGCCCCCGGGCAAAAGTAAGATTGGCTCCAGTGATTTTCAGCATTTTCTCAAAGCCTAAACCAATGGCACGGTGGCGAACGCTGTGTCAGAGAAGACAGTTTAATGAAATGCTCCGATTGGGTCAAACACAGAGAGCACTGCAAAACCTTAACAGCTCGCAGAGGCTTATCGCTCCCAAACAAGAACAGTATTGGAATCGGGGAATAAAAAGGCGCCTTACAGGCACGGCAAGAATACACAAACGAGGAGGACAGGAAGAGAATGGAAGCAGATTGCTGTGAGGGAAGAAGGGTAGGAAGAGCACTGTGGAGTAGAAGAAGTAAAGAATTTCTCCTTTTCTGCTGGACAGAGGCCTGGTGTCTGTCAAGTCAGTGTCATCATTTCTGGCAGTGTCAGCTTCCTCCCAGCAACAGCCTGATAGGAAGCGCAACCAGAAAGAGAGGGGAGAAAAATGAATAGTCTTCCCGTTGAATATTTGACCCTCACTAACTCACCGCATGCCCACTCTCCGCCCCGACAAAGCACCCTTTAGCTGCACAAAGTGGAAACTCTCGGCGGCCACAGTCGCATGTTTTCCGGTGCAAACTCTTGTGCGTGACTTTGTCAGAGAGGCCGACATGCAGCTGGCATTAATGCATGTTAGACAAACAGGCTTTCAGTGGTTGATTGATCTGCAAATGAAATGACATCCTTCAAAAACAAGATAGCGGCCGCCTGAATGCCATACTGCAATGTGCTTTTATCTTGTCAAACCCATGCATCTTATTTCAGATTGCATTTAGACTGGGTAATCCACTGCATTGGTTGATATGGCAACAGCACTCTGCTCATGAGACTACATTTTCAGTGTCCACCTGTGGACAAAGGAGGAACAGAAAGAGACATGGGAATGGGTAAATCACATCTGATGTTGGAATAAAAATCAGGGCATATGCAGAAATGAGATTATGTTTTAAAATATATTCCATAATGGTTCTTTCATTCTGACACTCTAATTTAGGATTCATTTATTTTGAAAATGTCAGTGGCACAGTGCTATTCCTGTTTTGTTTGTTGTTTTTTAACCAGTGCTCTCTTTGTTCTCTAACTATTTTCATTTTGTGAGGTTTGCAGGGTACCAGTATATGCTGCATGTGATGGTAAATAAATTGTTTTTAGGAACAGGACTATTCAGCCTCAGCGGGCCCTATCTGTATGACCTATGGTACACTGTCTAAAATGCAAAGCACATGTGCATACTTATGTTATGTGTCCAGCTTCATTTTGCTATTTGCAGAGCATATAATCTGAGAAGAAAGCAGCACAAAGGGGTTGTATTTAGTTTCCCAAGTAGTTATTGGTGTGTTTGTCGTCTGTCATCCTCTTTAACGGACTGGGCGTTGATTAGGCATGTGGAAATAAGCCACACGGGTGCCTTTGTTGATGATAGCCAGGGTCACTGTTCAGGTACTAGCTTTTACTGAAATTTTGTGGAGCTTTGCACATTGATACATTCTTAAAATATGCATACAATAACAAATCAAAAAATGGATGACTTTATTTGTCACTGAAGCCACCATGATTGCCATCTTGGATTTATAAAAATGGCATCTTAAAATGGGAGTTTTTCAATATCTCAGTGTGTAGATGACCCAGCCTCTTGATTCCAGTGGCTAAAGACACATTTTCAGGACCACAAATTCACTGGCACCAATTACAAAAATGGCCATCTTGGGTTTTCTAAAAATTATTTTTCTAAATTATAAACCAGTTCCTCAGCATTTCCAGAGAAGGGACTAAAAAAGTGATGAAAATTTCAAAAGGGAAAACAAATCTACTGTTTCAGCCCCAGAAACAAACAACAGAAGAATGAGTTGTTCTGAAATATGCAAGAACCAGTAGAGCCCCTGTTGTGGATTTGTGGTGAGAAGTGCTTGTCTGCAAACTGTGAAGAAAGTGGAGCTCCACATTTTTCCCAGTTTGTGGGAGTAAAAATGTTACACGATTGTGCTGTGCTCTTCATTAAGACACTGTCTGTCCTGATGCAGTTTGAGCAGTGGAGGTAAAGCGTATCCGCTGTTGAAATAAACTTGTGGCTGGGTGTGTGTGTGTGTGTGTGGGTGGGGGGGGGGGGGGGGGGGGGTTGTGCACATGTCAAAATTGGTATCTTGTTGTGGTGAGAGGAATACTTCACTCTGATGTGGGAACAAGAGCACAAGGACACCAGAAAGAAATATTGTGATTTATTTATTGATTTATTTGTGAATGCTACTATAAGCTGGCTCTTGTGGTGACCGTGTAAAAGTTGGATAGTCAGTGACTGTAGTGTTAAAATGTAGCTTCTTGAGTGTATAATGTAGATAAGAGCATTAAGCACTGTTGTTTCATCTATATGAAGCATGACATTCATGCATTCTTTTCATGGTATTTGGTGCCCCCTCTTGTTGCAGCAGTATGACATGTAAACTTTTACGCCGCCATTATAAGATGACCCCATAAAACCCTCTTACATTCAGCCAATATGGTATGTTTCAACACAAGAGAGCCCAAATCACCTGGAATGTTTTGAAACATTTGTTGACTTAATGAGGCAGTGTTTAGTGGAGCACATGATGCTTTCCTTTTGATACGGACTCTGGAACAAAGTTTTGAAACACTGCTGATGCAAAGGTTTTGAAATGTTCCAGTCAGTGTTTTG
Organism: Thalassophryne amazonica; assembly: GCF_902500255.1. NCBI lineage: Eukaryota > Metazoa > Chordata > Actinopteri > Batrachoidiformes > Batrachoididae > Thalassophryne > Thalassophryne amazonica. The sequence continues at coordinate 23,595,139 of NC_047115.1, read as the reverse complement.
GGTTTGCCTTCAGTAATTTGTAGTATTAATGAAAAACTTTGCATCCACAACCACACATTCCAGCAATTCATTAATTTACTTTGGCTTATTTGTGGTTGCTACTGATGCCCATGTCAAGGCAGTTGCCCGCAGATGTTCATGCCAAGACAGTTGCAAGCTGACTCTCCCATGAAGGTGGTTGCTACCTGACTGTCACCAGCTATGACTCATGTGAGAGTGGCTGCCAGTTGATGCTGATGCAAAGGCAGTTGCCAGCTGATGCCCATGTGAAGATGGTTTTTAGGTACCACTCGTAAAAGTGGTTGAAAGCTGACACTCTCGTGAAAGTGGTTGCCAGCTGATGCCCATGTGAAGGTGTTTGCCATCTGATGCTCATGTCCCCAGAAGGCAAGTTTTAATGATTTTGAGGACACTTTTGCTTTTTGAGGAGTAAGGAGAGTCGACCAATTTAATAAAATATTATCCTGGTATGACATACGGTATTTGAGTAAACACCCAGGGTCTGATCAAACAGGTAGGATGGGCGTTATCTTGATGGTTTATGGCCATGTGTTTCTCCAAACATTTTGAACTGAACTAACTTACCAAGTTTTGATCAAAGTGTTTTTTTCCATTTGGAGCCCAAAAGAGGAAAATAAATCAGCCTGCAAGAACAAGTTGCTGCATAGTCGATTCTTCAAGGATTTTCTTTGCTTTTGTTCTTGTGGGGAAAAAAAAAATCCTTACAGCGTTTGCAAGTGAACGGTTACATTGCTTTGTCTCTTAACTTTTATTTTTCTAAGTTTCTTGAGGTGGTTGCTGTATTTATTTCTTTTCACATAAGTAACGCGAATTATCTTTCTGTTTTATTTTGGTAGTTATGCAAATTGGGATTACCTACAGTACCTGGGATTGATATATTTTTAACACTGGTCGGCTTTGCTGAGCGGGATCTCCATCGTGTGAAAATGACAATAGCTAATGGTCTTTGCCCCTTTGAAGCCACTTTACAAATTTAACACTTTATCCCTGATTAATGGCTTTCTTGGGGCAGATTGTTTATTGTGAGGCTCTGTTTGCTGTCAGAGAGCATCGGCACAAGCTGCTCATGCTGATCTAAGAACATTTGGAAAGGATTTTGCTTTTTATTAGGCTAAAAATCCCCGCTTGGCACCAAGTCCACTTTTTAGTGGCTAATAGCAGCTTTTGCCATGAGCCAGATCACTTCACAGATGTGTTTGCAAATATTCATGTGTGTTTGTGTATGCACGTGTATCTGGAGTTGTGCACTGGGGAGCTGTTTGCCTGTATGCACTTGCACGTACATGTATAAATTGTGCATATTCTTTGCAAAAGCTCAGTGTCATCTCTCCCGTGGTGAAGAAAAGGCGCCCCACAGCTTTCACTCCTCTCCACAGGATTTTGCCTTTAACAGTTTAAACCTTGGATTACATTCTTCTATAAAATAGAAGAGACTTTTGGAATATGTCATCAATAATCTCTGTAGTCCTGTAATGCCTTACAATCCTCAATTTTCAGCGCTGTCAGTGTCATTTTAGCTTTTGCTGTATCCATAAACTAACCGTACTTTAGCTTTCATATCCCTTTCTAATCCAATGTATCCTGATCTCGTTTTGCAATGTTTCTCACTGCATGCGCAGTGTTTTGTGTTACTGTTGTTACTGCAGAAAAAAGGGTTTAAAGACAATGTGACTGCTGCTGTCAGCATTAATGGATTATACCTGGGACTGGTTTTGATTAGGATCAATGTTGGACTTAAAAATGAGATGAGAAAAAAAGATAATACTTGTGGAGTGGTTTCGATAGTCCATTTACATTTTGGATCTTATTCCAAGAGGTAAAATGATTAGATTTATTAATATTACAGTCAAACAAGTGTCTTATTATTGAATCATTTTATTTTCCCTTTTAAACAAATTAAGAACAAAGTGAGATAATCTGTGTAGACAGATTAAAATTGTGGTTCTTTGTGTGAGCATCTTTGTTTCTTCACAAATGTACTCAAAAGCTGATGATTTTATATCTTTAAACATTTTCTGATATCCATTGTGGTTCATGAGGTTGGTCAAACATGGCTACTCGGGACAGGTTAGCTTCTCAGGGCACATGCTGGTGCCCCACCTCACTGCATCCACCACACTATGGAACAGCCTTGGATCCTGGATGGCAACTACCTATGCAGACAACCAGTCTAATCCCACCTCTTGAAAGTAACCATCTATCTGCCCCCTTTGGCCTTTTCAATTTGTTGGCATCCTCAACACTGAGGTACCTGCTCATTAGATCATATCCAGAATAAATGCGCCACATGGTCAAGATGTCATACAATAATAGTGGATGTTGCCCCTCAATGCAGGTGATACCTCCCAAAGAAAAAGTTTGTTTGACCCAAGGATCCACAAAGTACCAAAAACATCCACTCTGAGTGGCTACTCAGAATCTTCATTAACTACCTCTACTGAGGCAAAGCAAGCGCTACATTTTGATTTGTAATTAACAATATTACTGTGTGTTTGAAGCCCCATTTGTTTCAATAAAAATTAAATCCTTTCCATTCCACGGGGCCATCATGAAGGTGATCATTTCTCTTTAAGAGCATGAAGCAGATGAAAGTACCCACCACCACTCCATGAATTGAACATGAGACTGACTGACTATGACTATCTATCTGTCTGTCTGTCTGTAAATAAGTATTTGATACACTCTTGATTTTGCACATTTTCCCACCTACTTGCAAAACCTGCAAAATCTACAGTGGATCAAGCACTTATTTGCCTCACTGTGCATATATTTTGACTCTTAAATTAGATTTTTAAACTTTCCAGAAAGAACAACCTGTACAAATTAGTGAAATATCCCCAAAAAATTAAACTTGTTTGGCAAAATGTCCATTTTTTAATGCTAAAACTCTTAGAGTCATTTGTGAGTTGTCTCTACCTGAAGACTTCATCTTATGAGCTCATACGTTGTGAAGCCAGAGGTGACCACGGGCTCTGTAATGATGTGTGTGTTTGCTCTTTGCAGACGATGATTAGGGAGAGGTCTTTGTGTAATGATGACCAACAGGGCCTCTGCAGAGAACACCTCTTTTCTTTCTCTGAGGCTGACTTATCAGGACACAGGCTTGATTTTCGCCTCCTCTGAGGACTCCTCACAGCCTTGCGGCGTAATGATCCCGTGATTAAGTCTGATCAGCAGTGTTTGATCAACATGGGTTGACTGTGCTGTCTGAACTGATGATTGCCTCATTTAAGTTCCCCGTAGGGATTCCAGTTTCTAAGTGACCTCACCTCCAAACAGTGTAATGATCAAAGGAAAGGATGTCTTTCTACCCACTCAGCAAAAAAGACCCTTTGAAGTTCACTTTTATTGTGCAGAAAGTATAAATCACGAGGACATGATGGTTTTGCATGAACATGAATTTTCATGTGGGGCACTCAAGTGCACATACATAAAAGCACATCTGTCACCCAGGCATGCTGGGCATGAAAATACCCATTTCAAATATCTGCAGTAACAATTACAATAATGTCAGAATGAAATTGTTGGCATTCTAGGCCAGATCTAACATTTTTAAATTGAAAATGGTTTCTCGTAACAATATGATCTCAGAGTCAAAATGTTTGACACAGAGTCATTCAAATGAATTCTTTGTGGTTTAGTGATACCATAACCTATGGCAATCTAAGGCTTTGACATTTCATCAGTTCTATAAAAATTGCACCACTTTAAACTTGACTAAAATACAACCATTCCACTGTCTTCAATATATTTTGGTTCCAAACTGCCTGAGTTACTTACAACCTTGAGTTGTCCTCAGTAGGACATGTCAGTGTGAATCATGGAATTCAGACTGTTTAATTAAGGTCACCCAAGGTCAAAGGTTAGGTGACCAGTAATAAGGTGATATTATTTCATATTAGTTTTAATAGTAACCGCATTTAACAGGTGCTTCCAAATAGCTATTCAAAAATCTTTTTGGCTTATCCCTCTTTTCTCCAAAGCAGGTCTGATATAGCAAAAAGGGAAATTTATCCACGCTTCTGCCAAGCACAAAAATCCGGTGCAACCAGGTCTGGACAGACTTGTAGAAAAGGAGAACGGCTGGTGCAACACAGAAGTGGGTGCAAAAAATTTATTGAGGTAAGCAGTGTTCCGTTTCACCACACATGTAGTATACCTTTTGAAATGTCCTTGTGGACTGGCCTATATAGGCCAAACAAAACGTCAACTCAAATTACAGATATCTGAACATAAAACAGCAATCTGTATCCAGAATCTAACCTATGCCATGGCAAGGCAGCAACTTTAAAATTTTGGGGAATTGAGAAAATTACAGCCCCACCCAGAGGAGGTGATATCATTAAAAAACTTTTGTGTAGAGAAGCATTTTGGATTTATACATTGGGTACTTTGGAACTGTTTGGTTTAAATGAGGAATTAAATTTAACTTTTCTTTAATATTTATAGTTTTTCTCTGGGGTACTGATATTTTATGTTTGTTTTTAATTGGGGTGGTGTGTCTCTAATTACGTATTGAGTGCAGTGCCTTTATTGATGGATGGTTCATGGCCCTTTACGCACGATAACACCTGGCTGCTCCAATGCGCCCTGCGCCATTACACACAGTGAAAGTGAAAGTGAGCAGACAGAGCAGATGGAGGGCTTCTCATACAATCTCACGTGCTCAAACAGAGTGTGTGAGTATCAGGATTGCTCGACTAGTTTTCCTGTGAATGTTACTGGATAAGCCTGTGGCAAGCTCTCTCACTCCGGCGTAAAGTACTGTTTACCATATCAATGCAGCGAGGGGGGAGGGGCCGCTCCTCAAACTGAATGAGCCTCGAAGTGTGAATGTTGCTTTCAGAGCAGGAGAGAAGAAACACACAGTCAACTTCATAGTAGAAGTCTGTGATGTGACCTTTGTGTAATAGCAAACAGAAATTGCTTTGAGATGAAGACAGACACAATGCATAGACCATTTTGTATATATTGTTCAAAATGTGCATTTGTGATTATTGTTTGAACCTTTTTGTTGTACAGTCTTTCACACAAGAGCCCAAATTACCTTTATAAAGTGTCAAAACAGGTGTTTATTGTAGTTTGCTATGTGTTTTAAATGTCTGTGGAAAATTATTTCTGCTTTACTTTTTCCTTTCTTATTTCTGATTGTAAATCTTTATTACACTTATAAAACACAACTTTATTTTGAAAGTAAAGGTTATCCTGAAAAAAGACATAAAACTTGATTGTGGGATGCAGGGAGAGCTGTTAACAGCAATAATAAAACATTTATACCAGGTGAGTGAACTGTCCAAAAAATGCCCTTGGACCCCAGATGGTTAACCACTGAATCTGAAACATGATGATAGATGCGTGAAATGATGTGGAATAAGTCTCTTTGCCAAAGGGTATTCAATGTGACGTCAGTGACCCTATGGCCTTGGCAGAGGTTTGCGCTCTCCGAGTGCTTCTAGTTTGTTCTTTGGTTGACCCTAAGTAATTCCAGCAAGTTTGATCCAAATCAGATCAAAGTTCTTTAAGCTATTTTGTCCCCATCTCGAACAACAGAGTCTGGACTGAAAATATTCCAGATGTGCTGCCGCTACATTCAAATGTAATTACCGGGTCACTAATAAATGGCTGTCTTTTGCGTTAAATGGAAAGAAGCCACTGTTAGCCACACCCTGTTTGAAAATGGAAGGCACAACTACATGAAACTTCAACCACATTTAATTATAAAAAGTAGATTAGAAAGTAGATTTGCGCATTATCCATCCATGCATTTTCTAGACCTGCTTACTCCAGTTAAGGGTGACAGGTGGCCCAGACCCAACCCAATGTATTGCACAACATGTCCACTTCAAATTATTTTTGCAGATCTGCCCAAAAATGTACTTGTTTGCATTCCTGTCATGTAACTGAAACTGCCAGTGAAGTTGGTGGTGGTTATGTTTTTGCCCCTGTTTGTTTGTTTGCCTGTTTGTCTGTTTGTGAACAGCCTGGAGCCCACAATTTTTCATATATTGTAAATTTTTTTTGCTGAAGATTCATATGCTGATAAGCAAGAAAGGATTCAATTTTTGATGTCATAGGTCAAAGGGCAAAGTCAGGAAAAATCTTGGAAAATAACATTGAACAAATTTTCTAAAATTCATAACTCTGTCAAAAAAGATTGAATTTCTTTCATATTTGAGAGTGTTATGTAGGATGGTATCCTTTATCTACTGACAAACTTTGTCAGTGACTGAACGTTCCCCCCTAAAAATCGGTCTGCCCTGCATGCATCATTTCGGAGCATCAGCAGTGATTCACAGATTATCACCTCATTTCTGCTTCAAATTGCACTCCAGTCATCATCTATCTCAGTGACAGATATCTGAAGCTTTTGTACAACAATCACTTCCACATAAATTCAGCATTATTTCATCATAAAAGATGGTGAAAGTGGAGCGCCACAGCAGCATGTCTGAGTCTGACGTCATTTCGGAGCATCAGTAGCGATGCACGATTATCGCCTTGTTTCTGCTTAAAATGGCCTCGTTTCTGCTTAAAACTGACTTTAGAATGATTTAAGAGGTTTTACTTTGTCATCTGATGGTTAATAATTACATTATTCCATTTTTTATCCCTTTGAGTAGAGAGTCAGTCTCAGATGTGATGCTGTGGTCCCAAATGAAGTATGCGCAGTGAAGGTAGGGCAGATCAATTTTTAGATAGGGCCGTTCGGTCTGCGACACCAGATCAGATACAGATTACAGATTTTGTGGCCATTTAAATTTAACATTGAAAACCCCATTTAATGTATATTTTACATAATATCTTAATCAAATGTGCCCCAGTCACTCTCACATTTGAAAGTGAGGTGCAGACTGGCACTCACTAAAGCCTGAAAAAGTTTGATCAGGATCTGATCTGGATTATGGATTTTTTGGACATTTGAATTTAATATTGAAAAGCTCATTTGGTCTACATTTCGCATTATACCTCAATCAAAAGTGCCTCAGTCACTCTCATTTTGTGGAACCATTCATAATGTCATTGAGGGTTTTTGAGCCCCCCCCCCCCCCCCCACACACACACACACACACTCACACAGACTACCAGCAAAATTGTGTCCAAAAAATTTATGTTAAAATGTCCTTTTTTTAAATTTTTTTTATTTTTTATTATGGGCTTTGTTTTAATTTAAACTTTCAAACTTCCACTTTATTCTTGCAAACAAACATTCACTCCTCCATAGAGGCTGTAATTTCTTGCATGATCAATAATCAAAATGATATGTCAGTGAATGCAACATCTGCTGAGTAGACATGCAAATTATTCCACCTACATCCTTTTATAAAATCACTTCCCTTTATTTAACATGTCATGTTCAGTCAGTGAATTGCTTATATTGGATTGCTTCACTATTTATCACACTTGCTTAGAATACACACCACTCCTTGAGCATGCCATTTCCATCAAACTGGTAAATGTACCAGTTTTGTTTTCATCAGACGTAAAGTGGATTTGTTGCTTCGCAGCACTTTTTGCACAGTACAAAGGCAGACGCTCCAATCCACTGAGGCTATAACCTATTTGTAATTCTTCATCTGCACTGCTGCAAACTCTTGACCCTGCCAACAGTATGCAAGCCATTTCTTTCTGCATTTTCTGCTGTCCTTGTGTAGTCTTAGGGGAGCATGTCATTATAGAACAAATGTTAAAATCCAATTCTCCTTGTTTTCTCATTACTTTTTATATCACTTTTTCCCCCACTCTAATAAAATGCTCAATTTCTTCATTCTGCATTCCTCTATTGGTGTGGATTAGTACTGTAGTGGATTTCCCTAAGGGTTGTGGATATTGTGAGAGTCGGATCGAGATCTTACCAGACTTTTCGCTATGACACATGGATCAAAAAGTCAGTTAATGTGATGCTCATTTATGTACCTGTGTTATATTGTTCATGAACTGGTACTTCTTTGTTAGACTTATATACTACAAACATAAAGCCTGTGCAAATATGTAAAGCCTTTTTTGTTTATGAAGGAGAACAGTGCACTGCAGCTTCCTGATGTAATTAGTCCTTGAAGTCAGGTGTATAATCATAGTGGCAAACAAATCTGTTCATTTTATCAGTCGTGGCTTCTGTCTGCCATGCACAAGTAACTGAAATAATATTTTAAGTGGTGTTACAAGCACCAAATTTGGTTAAAAAAAAATAATAAAAAGCTCCTGACACATTAGTATTTAAAAAACCTTGTGGCCCACTCGAATTTTCAAGATGGGCCACAAAATAAATTTATATATGAATAAAAGAAAATAAAATACAAAAAAAAAAAAAATCATTTAATTTTCAGCCATTAATCTTTGTCTGGGCCATGGTGGCAGCAGAGCAACCAGCTCATTCCTCACTTTCCTATCCTTGACCAAGTCCTGTAACTCTTCCTGGGGATCCCAAGGTTTTCCCAAGCCAGCTTAGATACAGTATAATCTCCCCAACATGTCACACTGATATGCAATGGAGGAATCTCATTTCTACAGCTTGTATCCACAGCATTATTCTTTCTGTTATTATCCAAAGTTCACATTGTAAATTGACTAGTAAATTGAGAGCCTCATCTTTTGGCTCAGCTCCTTTTTCACCATGATGACCCAGTACAGCGTCTGTAAAGCCCCAGCCACATTTGTCAGACAAAAAGGAACACAAATGTATAGAATCAGTTCCTCATATGTGTCTTTGATCTGCCACAAAGTCCTTTTCCCATCCACAAAATGCATTCCTTGTCAGCTGATGTCGGCCAAGTTCATCAGAAAGTTTTGTTTGTGCTCAAACCTTTGAGTGGACATCAGGTGGAGAGCTTCCCTGCTGTTTGCACATTTGCTTGCCGTTTTATCCTCTGCCTGTGTTTTATTTTACATGCGGCTGTCCAATGGCTAATTCTGGCCTTAAGCCCTTTTCACACCGGGGCTGCTCCCAGTTGCTCCCAGTTGCGTCGTGTGTCGTCATGAAGACACCACGTGGAAGCAACCTAGTGCCGAGATGATGCAGCTCGACGCGACAACAACGAGAGGGGCGCAAAGGAGGAAGCAAATTTGATGCCAAAAATTAAACATGTTTAATTTTTGTTTGCGTCCTCTGCTTGACACAGAATTAAGTGGTTTCAGCGCAAGTCAGAGCAACAGAATGGTACTCAACGTGACTGGAAACCACACCCTCACAAGACAACATTACCCGACGCCAATTTATGATATCTGCTGTGTTCCATTGTTCCCACAGTATAAATCAGTAATATATATATAGGAGTATAAATGCAGTATTGTTTTTATACTGTGTACACAATGCAGTAAAACTACACACTCAAAAAAGAGCACAGAAAAAAAAAGCGTATTGCAGCTACAGCTCCTTGCTTTTCTCTCACAAATATGTTTGTATAAAGTCCATAAAAGTCCTGCTCACAGACTGATTGCCAGAGACAGGACATGTCCACATCAAGTATAACTCCAGACATCTCCACATTTACTCATGGACGGTTCGTTCACGCGCGCACATGTGAACAATTAAAAGAAAGAAAAAAAAACTGTCTGGCGGCAGGCAGTTAGTTCCTTGCTCTCCGATCAAACTCTGTCATCACTGTGTTAAAAAAAGGACAAAAAAGGACATAAGTCCTGCTCACAGACTGATTGCCAGAGACAGGACATGTCAGCATCAAGTATAACTCCAGACATCTCCACATTTGCTCACGGATGGATCATTCACGCGTGTGCATCTCGCGATCAAAGGAGGAAAGATAAACTATAACAGAACTCAGAGCACAGACCTGCAGCTCAGCACAAGAACAAATATAGACTAGAAGAGAAATCAGAGTGCACAGTCTGTCTGCAGCCAAACTGTGCACTTTGATTCCTCTGTGCAGAGAACCTGCAGGCTGCATTCTCACCTCCTCTCTGCCCCCTGCTGCGCGCACCTCACGCAGATATTCCTGTGTCATCATGACGCAGCAGGAAGCAACTGGAAGTGGGCCCGGTGTGAAAGGGGCTTTATGATTGGCACGTGGTCCAGCAATAGCGGAGAAAGGTTCAACACAGTAAATGCAGCTCCATGTCTTGCAGAAACAGACAGCACTCTCTCTGTGTCTCTTCTGTTCTCATTTTCTCTCCCTCTCTCTCTCTCTCTCTCTTTCTCTCCCTCAGCGAGGAGATGCAACGGAGTTGTTCAAGTGAGGAACCATGACGTCATGCTTTCAGACCACCAAACTCTGCTCAAATGCAGCAGATTTGTCTGTAAACCAGGAAAATCCTTCTGCTGAGTGTAGAACTTTGTGAAAATGTGACGTCATCTGCCCATTAGCGCCCCAACTCCACAGGAGACTGACAAATTTGCCAACAGACAAAATATTTAAATACATAATTAATCCTTTTGCTCTGTCCATCAGAGTCGAACACAGCCTTAAAACAGTAACCCATCAATCAAATCACTAGGAATTCACTTATGCTTGATTGCTTCAACACCACAGGGGGGAAATCAACTGGAAGATTCTGAAGCATTTGCGTAGGATCTGTTGCTGTTGTATTGGGGCCCCATTTAGCACAGAATGTGATAGCTTTCTTTTGATATAGTCTCTGGAACCACAACAGTAACTTGTACTACCAACAAAATTTTTGGCTCCATCCCCAGCCAAATGTTCTATCTTTTATTTATTTGTGATATTTATTTCCAGTTCTATTTTCACTTTCTGTTTTACTTTTTTGCATGTGGTTGCTAGCTTGTTAGTTGGGCGAATCATAGCGACAAGCACATGTGGGTGTCCCATGAGTTTCAGTCACAGATGTCAGTATTTTTTCAATAACATATTGAGCACCCACACACAGACATGCACACACACACTTTCACACATAAAACAAACAACCAACGGATCTATGGGTGCTTTTGAGCAATTTCCACCAGAAAGATATACTTATATATATGCTGGAGTGGCTTCTGTGTTTTAAACATTGCTTTTCTCTTGTTCCACAGTTGTTTGTTTGTTGGAGGAACCCTTCATTTGATGCATAATTTTGTGCCACTTGTGCCTGTTGCCATAGCTAAACAGAAGCAGACAGTGTCACCAATCCATCAATCAAATCCTTTGCTAGTCTAATATCAAATGACAGTGAAGGACTTTAAAATTTAAAACCCTTCCAGAAATAATGTGTATTGAGAATTGAAAGTGCTATGTTAGCTTCTGCATTTGCTGAATTTATTTCAAGATGACAGCATCGCTCCCTCTAGTCTGCAGAGATAACTATACACGCTTTTATTTTTTTACACAGTAAATTGATGGACATTGGGCAGGGCTTTGTCCAGGAAAAAATTCCTATAAAAAGCAGTTTTACAGTCTTTCACCCTCCCACTCAACCGCTCTCATGCACCCATTATTCTGTTGTTTGAAGCTGAGCTAATATTTGTCCGGGGTTATTAACCTGTTTGTAATGTTTATGGGGTCTCAACCTTGCTGTTTGTTCCAGTGAACAGTTCCATCCCTTAAGATGGCTTTGATTGCTTAGAATTAAACAGAAGAACTACCACCCTGTGTATTTGCCAAAACAACACGACATTTCCTTCGTGCTTTGATTTTTGAAAGCGGCTCTTTGATTTAAATTTAGTGCAGAGATACAGAGGGTTAAGAAATCCCATTTTTTGTGTGTAATTCCTGCCAAAGAGTAACGCGGCTTACTTTCAGATAGGAAGTTGGTTGTGATTTATGTATTTGGTGTGGGCTACTATCCTGCATATGATTATCATCATTCTATTTTGCCTGTTAATCACAGCAATCTCTCTGGGTATGCTGGCAAGATGATCACATTTAATCTGGCAGTGTAAAAACCACTCCATCAAGGTTGTTTTATCACTTAAGAGAGAAGGCTTGCATTATCCAAATGAAAAACAAGCTGGAGAAGAGGCTGATTTGTCACCGGCTGATTAGACCTCTCCCTAGCACTCCTCTTTACTCCTGCAGGAGCCCTTCAAGGCCGTGAGGACACGCGGAGGAGTCCCGACAATCACAACAGCGGCATTTGAGTCCACATTTAAAAAAGACAAAACAGAAAATCTCCCACCCACTGATGGCTTAATATCTTCTCCCACAAGCACATATTGTCAAACATTTTGTTTGTAAATACACAAACCAATATTTTAGCATTATTATTTTGACACTGGATGTTTTATTGAGCAAGCATTTAATTAAGGTGTTCATGGAGCTATGTTGTGACGATACACAGTGCAGTGAGTGTCAGTCAACAAAATGCAAAATAATACAGGCACAACAAAGGAAACACTGATTAAACCTAACGAGTTGTCAGAGGGCTTATTTTTTTTTTACCCGTGTTCCCATTAACGAAATATCTCAAAAACGGATTGAGGAATTTTAACCAAATTTGGCATATTAGTTAAATTCTATCCTTGGAGGAAGCCCTTCATTTTTTAGGTTCAGGGGTCAAAGGTGAAAATCACAGCACATGATAAATTATTTTTTTTTAAATGTCCAATGCACATAGATGGGGGATATTTTCTATGATGTGTAACTCATGAACCAGAGGCAATAGTCCCATGGTTACTGTTAGACATGAATAGGAAGTCATGAGGTCATTCAAAACATAGCACTATCATGTTTCACCCAGCGTAATACTCAAGGTCACATTCAAGGTCACACAGTGGTGATCTCTTATGGTGACTAAATAGTGCCAGAATCATCCACAGTTCCTATTAGAAATGAATAGGAAGTCAAATGTGGGCTTTCAGAATACACCGTTACATTTCACCTCGAGTGACCTTCACTCTTTCAATGCAGATTGTGGCTAAATGGTGCCAGATTTGCCAATAGTTACTGTTAGATATGTACAAGAAGTAATATGTGGACTTTAAAACATACTGTTGCGTTTGATCTTGAAGATCACAATCAAGGCTGCTCAAGTTTTGAACATTTATCATGGATACATGGTGCCTGATTAGTACGTTTCCTATTGGACATGAATATGAAGACATATGTGGGTTTATAATGTGTATCTTCTAATGTAACCTTGAGTGACTTTGAACATATTCAAGATCAGACCCAGGTTGTTGTAATGAAGAAGAATATACTTTACTCACCAATACAGTGTCTCTGTAGAGACGGGCTATTTTGACAGAATGTTCAGCTTTTCATAGCCAAGTTATGAGGCAATCAGTCAATTTTAGTGTTTTGGCATCTCATGTACCCAGAGATTGGTACTGAATAAATGTGTACAGAAGCTAGGTATGAGTCAGTCATGATGAGAGCGCACATGTTTTCAGATTAAGTCTCCTCAACAGATAAAAACCCCACCACACCAGGTTGCATATGGTGTACTATGACCTCCCTGTCTCCTATTCACATATTTTAACTTTGTGCATGTGTGTGTGTGTGTTTGTCTCATGCTGTAGTCTGTGTGGGTGAGTCTGCATTCACAACAAAACTCCCCCTACTTTTAAGTATGTGGCTGTGAGTCACTAATTTGTTCTCCCTAGACATAGTGATAAGTCGGGCTGTTTGTTCATCAGGAATTAAAAAGCGCTGCAGTCCTCCTCCTCCGGTTTTCTGTCCTCTCCATCCTCTAGAATATGCTTTGATGTGAGATATGCAGAGCTATCTATGGCTCAACCCTTCCTGTATTGATCACTTTGCTGCAAGAGGCACCGAATCGCGTAGATGGCTGGATTTATTGGGATTAACTTGTTGACATCCAGTCATGGGAGTACACGTGGAGAAATGGGAGTGCACATGTGCAGAGGCATGTCACTGTACATGCCAATGGGTGCAGTACATGTGCAAGTAGGGAGGATTGAATATGCACAGTATGTGCACTGTGTTGCTGTGGAAGTCGACACAGATGGTGCCGCGTGCACATTGACTCAAATATGAACGGGTCAGAGGGCACTGTTTATCATAAGGCTTATTTCTAGCTCATGTGTTCTACAGGTGGTTTATTGGATTGTGATGAACTTGTGTTAACAGTTTTCTAAGGGCTGGAAAGGGGGTGGGAGTGGGGGTGGGGCTTAGAAGTGCCCATGAAATAAGATTTGCATGTCTCATTTTCCCTGCAACACTGGGCTGACAGATTTCCAACAGAAAATTCTGGACAGTTGTGTTACAGGCGGGAATGATGAAAATCTCTGAATACATGTGCACAATTGGTATTAACACATACACACATGCAAGCACGCATGCACGTGGAATAACAGGATTAAGCCGATGATGATAATGATTGACTGATAATCATCTTTATTATGAACAGTTTGCATTGCTGCCTTTTATTTTTATGCTGTTTAACAGTCAACGTTAATGTTTGACTGATTTGAGCTGTTAATCTGTTATTGAACGGTGCAGCTTTAAGGCGCTGATCCAGCAACCTTCTGTCATGATGTCATAATTCATATGGATCTGCTTATTCATTTTTATGTATTTGTTAGTAAGTTCCCTCCACCACTGTCTAAATAAAACTGTATCAAGGGTATAAATAAAACTCAAAGTAAACGGATGGTGTATCAATTAATTCTTCACAATCTGTTTCTCTAGCTTGCTTTCGCTCTCTGTCTATGAGTATGTTGGTCTCTATATTTACTGTATCTATATCTCATATATCTCATATATATCTCATACTGTATCTATATCTCATTCTCTGTATCTCACTTTCTGTTTTGATCTCTATCACACTCTCTGTCTCACTCCATTTTGATCTCCATCTCATTCTTTCTAACTCTATCTCTACATATCACTATCTTTATTCATTTTGCTTTATCCCTATTTATCTCGCTCTGTCTCTCTGTTGCAGTCTGGTGGCAACTGTTCTGTCTCTATTTCTGTCTCTTAAGTTCATATCTCTCTGTTGCAGTCTATCTCTATCTCACTTTCTATTTCTGTCTCTATTGCTATCTCTTAAATTTGCTCTTAATCTATTTCACTCTATTCCTGTCTGCCTATCTCATTCTTTCTCACTCATTCTAACTCTATCTCTACATATCTCTATCTTCATCCATCTCACTTTATCCCTATCTGTCTTGCTCCATCTCTCTGTTGCACCTTATCTCTATCTCAATCTCTATTTCTGTCTGTATTTCTATCTCTGTTAAGCTCACTCTTAATCTATTTCACTCTCTATTCCTATCTGCCTATCTCACTCTTTCTCTAGCTATCTCTGTCTCACTTTCACAATTTCTGTGTGTATCTCACTCTATATTTATTCTTCTGTTGTTATGATGGTGAATTATTTTGGCTATTCCCCTGCGTTGCAACTGTAGACCTGGAATTTATCTGCATTTTGATGTGGGACAAGTTTTGCTCCCGGTGATGCAACTCCATATTTACAAGAAGATATGTGCGTGGGTTCTTTTCTCTGTATACCTATCACTATATCCATCTCTGAATTGATATCTATTTCTACATCTCTGTCACTCTGTCTGTCTCTGTCTTGTTGCCTCTATCTCTGTCACTCCATTCATCTGTGTCTTGCAGTATCTCTCTCTATATATATCTCCATCTATTTGAGCCTTCATCTTTGTCTTTTCTGTCTGTTTTTTCTTTTACTCATTCGGCTTCTCTTGATCTTTCTTCCTGGGTCAGTTTCAAGTTGTAAGGTACTACATCACCCAGTATCAGTGTGGGTGGTGGTGGTGAGGTGCTGCTGAGATCAATCGCTGTGTTTCTAATGCAGCACTTTAGCATACAAAGTGTGCTTTGAAATGATATGATCCATAGGAAAAATCATGTCATGAACTATTTTTACACAAGATATTTGAAGTGCTCGTTCTCATTCTTGCAATTGTCTAATGTAAGCGATTCTGATATGTTTTCAAGGCTGGCATATTATTATTTTAGAGTATCAGCCCACACTTGTGAAAGAAGTAAAAGTCTATTTGAATCTATCTGTCAGGATGCTGTGGTTCTCAAGCTGTAAGGGGCAACATTTTGATCACACATCGTAAGTCAATTCCAGTCTTGTGTTTATTTCTGACATCTCCCTTGGATTCACAGGAGATGACATTTATCTTAGTTCTGACCTTTCCCAAAGATGGCCAGCAAATCAGATCGTTACAACTCAAATCTGTGGCTCTACTGCACAGATAAATTACTTTTCCAAAATGTAATTGTCATCCCCCCCCCACCCAGTACCCTTGTGGTTCAGTGTGACATCAAAGAAAGTGAACAAGACATGCTATATCCAGCACCACAGGGAATTCTGCCTTTAGAGTAATAGGATGCTATAACCATGAGGAATGAATGCTCTTTGCTTGCTGAGGGAAGCTGTTATCTTGTCTTTCAAAAAATGCTCACTCATAATCAAAATGGAAGACTTTGTAATTATGATAGCTTCACAATATCTGCAGGCCTCTGGCAGAAAAGCCATCTAATTATACACAAGCTTGAGTAGAAGTCTATTGTCTATAGATTTGATGTTTGTTTATGGGCATAGGATTGATCACACACCAGTCATTTGGAAACTGAATGAGGCACTGAGAAGATGACAAGTACATGCAGCTATCTTTGCATCCATGTTTACACAAACACAAAAGAACATCATTTGATTAATTATTTGCACACTTTGGAAAGGTTAGGTAGTTACTCATACAAGTGTGTTGTGTGTGTGGGCCGCTGAAGAGGAGGTACTGCTGGCCCACCACCACCAGAGGGCGTCGCCACCTGATGAGAGCAGCCAGGGTGACAGCTGTCACCCATTAATGGACACAGCTGACTTCACTCAGTACGGAGGTATATCAGCAGGACAGCGTCTCCACCTCATTGCCGAGATATCGCCTTGAGATTAAGGTAACCTTCTCTGCAAGTATATATATTGAGGACTCTGATAAACCTTGCTAAACCTTTTCAGGACAGCTGATTACAGAAAGCAACTTGCTTGGATAAGTACTCACCTTCCTGCTTCATTGTTACAAGAGGTGGAGGCGGCTTCTCCCCTCTCCGTCTACTGGGTGCTGTCGCATCCATACCTGTGTGTTTGTGCTCTTTCCCGCCAGCAGTACCGGATCCGACGAGCGAAGGCAGTGGCCACCTGGGAATTCGGGACTTGGCGGTTCCAGTACTCCTGGTTTTCGGTGGCAGAGGAAATCTGGGTGGTTCCGGTTCGACTGGGACGGACGTCTCCTACCTTCGAGCCTGCCCACACGACACCAGCAGATTTCGGCTTACAACTCCAAAGTATTAATTGTTGTATTGGTTGTGCTCTTTTCACAACAGTAAAACTTGTTATTCACTTTTCTCCATTGTCCGTTCATTGCGCCCCCTGTTGTGGGTCCGTGTACCTACACTTTCACAACAGGATATCTCGGCCAGCGTCATGGATCCCGAGGGGCGTCAACCAGCTGTTGAACGGCCAATGGAAGACCAAGGCGCGGTGGAGGCCTCGGGAGGGGTAATCGGTGAGTTGCAGCGGATCCTCACCGCTTTCACCTCTCGGATCGATTTAATGACCGAGCAACACGTTCTCCTAAACCGCAGGGTGGAGGCTCTCGCCGCACAAGTGGAGGCACGCCCTTCGGGCGCCGCTGCGGCTCTCCCTCCCGAGGACCCTGCGCGTGAAAGTAACGTTCCACTGGTCGTTCAACGGTCCCTCCCTCCGTCCCCAGAAGCATACATAAGCCCTCCAGAACCGTACGGAGGCTGTGTGGAGACGTGCGCGGATTTTCTGATGCAGTGTTCGCTCGTCTTCGCACAGCGTCCCGTAATGTACGCGACTGATGCTAGCAAAGTAGCTTATGTGATAAATCTGCTTCGCGGGGAGGCACGCGCTTGGGCTACAGCGCTCTGGGAGCAGAGCTCACGGCTCCTTCATACATACGATGGGTTTGTACGGGAGCTCAGAACGGTGTTCGATCATCCCAACAGAGGAGAGTCCGCTTCAACCGCACTACTGTCCATACGACAGGAGCGTCGGAGCGCAGCTGCCTATGCAGTCGCCTTCCGCATCGCGGCAGCGAGATCCGGCTGGAATAGCACTGCCCTCCGCGCTGCCTTTGTAAACGGACTGTCTCTGGTCCTAAAAGAACACCTGGTGGCTAAGGACGAACCACGGGATTTGGATGGGCTCATTGATCTAGTCATACGACTCGACAACCGGTTAGAAGAACGCCGCCGGGAACGAGGCGAAGGGCGTGGCCAGGCACGCGTCGTCCCTCTCCCTTCCGGGTCCGATCGAGCTCCGCCCTCCCCACGCTCCTCTGTTCCTGCGCTCCGTGGGGTCACAGCTCCCCCTACTGACGAAGCTAGGGACACGAGTAGGGCAACATTTAGGGCACCAGATGCACAGAGGAGATGGACCCACGGAGCGTGTCTTGTTTGTGGTTCAATAGAGCACCATGTGAGAGACTGCCCCGAGCGGTCAAACGCCAAACGCCCGCCCTTAGAGACTGGGCCAGGGGTGGGCCAAAACATTCACGTGGGACACACCCACATTGCTACACGACTCCCAGTCACAATCCTGTATGAGGATTCAACCCTGAAGGCCCCAGCACTGGTGGACACGGGCTCTGAGGGGAATCTGCTTGACAGCAGATGGGCCAGGGAGATAGGGCTCCCTCTGGTGGCTCTTACCTCGCCTGTGCAGGTTCGAGCACTAGATGGTTCCCTACTCCCACCAATCACACACAAGACACCTCCAGTAACCCTGGTGGTGTCAGGTAACCACCGGGAGGTGATCGAGTTCTTCGTGACTCAGGCCACCTCCCGTGTGGTTTTAGGGTTTCCATGGATGCTTAAGCACAATCCCCGGATTGATTGGCCGTCCGGGGTAGTGGTGCAGTGGAGCGAAACCTGCCATCGGGAGTGTCTCGGTTCCTCGGTTCCTCCCGGCTCCCAAGCTAAGGAGGAGGTCCGAGTCCCGCCCAATCTGAAGGCGGTGCCAGCGGAGTACCATGACCTCGCTGACATGTTCAGCAAGGATCTGGCTCTCACGCTTCCTCCCCACCGCCCGTACGATTGTGCCATTGATTTGGTTCCAGGCAGTGAGTTCCCGTCCAGTAGGCTGTACAACCTCTCACGGCCGGAACGCGAATCAATGGAGACCTACATCCGGGACTCATTAGCCGCCGGGTTGATCCGGAATTCCACCTCACCGATGGGCGCAGGTTTCTTTTTTGTGGGTAAAAAAGATGGCGGACTTCGTCCATGCATTGATTACAGGGGGTTGAACGAGATCACGGTTCGCAACCGATACCCGTTGCCCTTGTTGGATTCAGTGTTCACCCCCTTGCATGGAGCCAAGATTTTCACCAAGCTGGATCTTAGGAATGCGTATCATTTGGTTCGGATTCGGAAGGGAGACGAATGGAAGACGGCATTTAACACCCCCTTAGGTCATTTTGAGTACCTGGTCATGCCGTTCGGTCTCACTAATGCTCCCGCGACCTTCCAAGCGTTGGTAAACGATGTCTTGCGGGACTTCCTGCACCGGTTCGTCTTCGTATATCTAGACGATATACTCATCTTTTCCCCGGATCCTGAGACTCATGTCCGGCATGTCCGTCAGGTCCTGCAGCGGTTGTTGGAGAACCGTCTGTTTGTGAAGGGCGAGAAGTGTGAGTTCCACCGCACTTCTTTGTCCTTCCTGGGGTTTATCATCTCCTCTAACTCCGTCGCCCCGGACCCGGCCAAGGTTGCGGCGGTGAGAGATTGGCCCCAACCCACAAGCCGTAGGAAGCTGCAACAGTTCCTCGGCTTTGCTAATTTCTATAGGAGGTTCATTAAGGGCTACAGTCAGGTAGTTAGCCCCCTGACAGCCCTGACCTCTCCAAAAGTTCCCTTCACCTGGTCGGACCGGTGCGAGGCCGCGTTCAAGGAGTTGAAACGGCGCTTCTCGTCTGCACCAGTTCTGGTGCAGCCCGATCCTAGCCGCCAGTTAGTGGTTGAAGTGGATGCCTCGGACTCAGGGATAGGAGCGGTGCTCTCCCAGAGCGGGAAGACCGATAAGGTCCTTCACCCGTGTGCCTATTTCTCTCGCAGGTTGACCCCCGCTGAACGGAATTATGACGTCGGCAATCGGGAACTCCTTGCTGTGAAAGAGGCCCTCGAAGAGTGGAGACATCTGTTGGAGGGAACAGCCGTGCCATTCACGGTTTTCACTGACCATCGGAACCTGGAGTACATCAGGACCGCTAAGCGTCTGAACCCCAGGCAAGCCCGCTGGTCACTGTTCTTTGGCCGTTTTGACTTCCGGATTACCTACCGCCCCGGGACCAAGAACCAGAGATCGGATGCATTGTCCCGGGTGCACGAAGATGAGGTCAAAACGGAACCGTCGGATCCCATCATCCCGGAGTCCGCTATCGTGGCCGCCCTCACCTGGGACGTGGAGAAGACCGTCCGGGAGGCCCTGACCCGTGTCCCGGACCCCGGAAACGGACCAAAGGACAGACTATACGTCCCACCAGAAGCTAGGGCTGCAGTCCTGGACTTCTGTCACGGTTCTAAGCTCTCCTGTCACCCGGGGGTGCGAAGGACCGTGACAGTCGTCCGGCAACGCTTCTGGTGGGCATCCCTGGAGGCCGACGTCCGGGACTACGTCCAGGCCTGTACCACCTGCGCCAGGGGCAAGGCTAACCACAAGAAGACCTCAGGGCAGCTACAGCCACTGCCCGTGCCTCATCGCCCCTGGTCCCACATCGGCCTGGACTTCGTCACGGGTCTCCCGCCGTCCCAGGGAAACACCGTCGTCTTCACGATAGTGGACCGTTTCTCCAAGGCGGCCCACTTCGTGGCCCTCCCGAAGCTTCCATCGGCCCAGGAGACAGCGGACCTCCTGGTCCACCACGTCGTCCGTCTGCATGGTATACCATCAGACATCGTCTCCGATCGCGGTCCCCAGTTCACCTCACACGTCTGGAGGAGCTTCTGCCGGGAACTGGGGGCCACGGTCAGCCTCTCGTCTGGGTATCATCCCCAGACCAACGGGCAAGCAGAGCGGGCGAACCAGGACTTGGAGCAGACACTACGCTGTGTGACAGCCGCGCACCCGACGGCCTGGAGTACCCACCTGGCCTGGATCGAGTACGCTCACAACAGCCAAGTGTCATCTGCCACCGGCCTCTCCCCGTTTGAGGTGTGCTTGGGGTACCAGCCCCCCTTGTTTCCGGTGGTCGAGGGAGAGGTCGGTGTGCCCTCGGTCCAGGCCCACCTACGGAGGTGCCGTCGGGTGTGGCGTGCCGCCCGCTCTGCTTTGTTGAAGGCCCGGACGAGGGCGAAGACACATGCAGACCGGCGGCGGGCCCCGGCTCCCACGTATCGTCCTGGGCAGGAGGTGTGGTTGTCCACCAAGGACATTCCCCTTCAAGTGGACTCCCCCAAGCTCCAAGACCGATACATCGGCCCCTTCAGAATCCTCAAAATCATCAATCCCGCCGCAGTGAGGCTTCAGTTGCCGGCCTCGCTGCGGATTCACCCAGTGTTCCACGTCTCCCGGATAAAGCCCCATCACACCTCACCCCTCTGCACCCCGGGTCCGGCACCACCTCCTGCCCGGATCATCGACGGGGAACCGGCTTGGACCGTGCGTCGGCTCCTCGATGTCCGTCGAATGGGCCGGGGTCTTCAGTACCTGGTGGACTGGGAGGGGTACGGCCCCGAAGAACGCTCCTGGGTGAAGAGGAGCTTCATCCTGGACCCGGCCCTCCTGGCCGACTTTTACCGTCGCCATCCGGATAAGCCCGGTCGTGCGCCAGGAGGCGCCCGTTGAGGGGGGGGTCCTGTTGTGTGTGTGGGCCGCTGAAGAGGAGGTACTGCTGGCCCACCACCACCAGAGGGCGTCGCCACCTGATGAGAGCAGCCAGGGTGACAGCTGTCACCCATTAATGGACACAGCTGACTTCACTCAGTACGGAGGTATATCAGCAGGACAGCGTCTCCACCTCATTGCCGAGATATCGCCTTGAGATTAAGGTAACCTTCTCTGCAAGTATATATATTGAGGACTCTGATAAACCTTGCTAAACCTTTTCAGGACAGCTGATTACAGAAAGCAACTTGCTTGGATAAGTACTCACCTTCCTGCTTCATTGTTACAAGAGGTGGAGGCGGCTTCTCCCCTCTCCGTCTACTGGGTGCTGTCGCATCCATACCTGTGTGTTTGTGCTCTTTCCCGCCAGCAGTACCGGATCCGACGAGCGAAGGCAGTGGCCACCTGGGAATTCGGGACTTGGCGGTTCCAGTACTCCTGGTTTTCGGTGGCAGAGGAAATCTGGGTGGTTCCGGTTCGACTGGGACGGACGTCTCCTACCTTCGAGCCTGCCCACACGACACCAGCAGATTTCGGCTTACAACTCCAAAGTATTAATTGTTGTATTGGTTGTGCTCTTTTCACAACAGTAAAACTTGTTATTCACTTTTCTCCATTGTCCGTTCATTGCGCCCCCTGTTGTGGGTCCGTGTACCTACACTTTCACAACACAAGTGGCTAACATGTGATATGTATTGATGTACACTTCTGTTCAAAGCCAGGGGTATGCTGATAAGAAACCCGTATTATACTCCCACATTTTTAAGGAAATCACTTCCCACCTCAAGCGCAGCCCCAAACTTCACGAAGAAAGGCATCTAAAAATGTGTTTTAAAGAAGATTTCTGTTTCAATCTGTTCTACATGGTTCCTTATGCT
Source organism: Thalassophryne amazonica (assembly GCF_902500255.1). Lineage (NCBI taxonomy): Eukaryota > Metazoa > Chordata > Actinopteri > Batrachoidiformes > Batrachoididae > Thalassophryne > Thalassophryne amazonica. The sequence goes on along the minus strand of NC_047115.1, from coordinate 23,572,502 downwards.
TTGACCATGTGCATATTATGGTTCACATCTTCCAGCCAGGCAGCACAGTGGCTTAGTGGTTAGCACTGTTGCTTCATAGCAAGAAGGTCATGGGATCGCATCCCACCCGGAACCTTTCTGTGTGGAGATTGCATGTTCTCCCCATGTTTGCACGGGTTCCCTCTGGGTGTTTGGGCTTCCACCCACATCCAAAGATATGCATGTTAGGTGAAGTGGAAACTTTAAATTGACTGAAGGTGTGCATGCGGGTGTGATTGTGTTTGTTTGTCTGTATGTGACCCTGTGATAGACTGGCATCTTGCCCAGGGTGTACCTGCCTCATGCCATATGACTGCTGGGATAAGATAAGATCAGCTTTATTTTTACCAAAGGAAATTATTTTGCCTGAGTATTGAAACAGTTGTGTTTTTTATTTATTTATTTATTTTACAATGACTACAACAGATTTATGCAAAATGACTCAAAGACATATGCAGATGTTGTTAGACAATATTGCACATAACTCTGAGTAACTGAATAACTCTGTTCATTATAGGATAGGCTCCAGCCCCCCCACCCCGCTGTGACCCTTAACTGGAGTAAGCAGATATAGCAAATGGATGGATGGATCTTCCATCCAGCATAAATCAGCAAGAGTGTAACACTCAGATGCACATTACACAAGCGGGTTCATGATGCACATACACTCAGTGCACAAGAATGTGCAGTAACACATCATAGTACCATGAAACTAAAATGAACACAAAAATTAACAATAAATAATAATAAACTAATAGGAAACACCACTTTAATAACTCTGGTTTCTACCATGTTTTAATGCTGCTGTCCTGTCCATCGGCTGGGGTGGGTGGAAGAATGGGTGGTGGTGGTGGTGGTGGGGTGTTCGGTTTTCACAGGGGTTGGGATTTTGAAAGGAAAATGAAAACTGCAAAATATCTGCAAAAAGTATATCTTAAAATGTGAAACAACCCATGCTTTCATACAAAAACATATTGCAAGTCATAATAACACAATCATATGTTTACATCTTTACAGAACAACAGACTAGAACAGTGGCATCCAAAGACATTCCAGAAAGGGCCAAGAGAGTGCAGGTTTTCTTTGCAGCCAACTGACTCCAGCAGGTGAGTTGACTGATAAAGATCACTTTGAGCAGATGGGACGAGTTCATCAGTGAAATTACCTGCTGGAGTCAATTGGCTGCAAAGAAAACCTGCACTCTCTTGGCCCTTTCTGAAATGTCTTTGGACACTACTGGTCTAGAAGGTGTGGAGGTCACGGCCACCTGTGCCTCATTCTCCTTGTATATCTGTAGTTGCACCAGATAGTAGGGCATCTGCTGCAACTCATCATCTGTGTCCATGCCATATTCACTGTGGCAGCCTAGATTGATCAATCACTCCATCAGTATATAAAATCCAGATTCCTCAAATAACTCCAGGTGTACCATTGGGAAGAACGAGTATCCAGGTAAAACCTTCTCTTCCAGTTCATGCATAAGAGTGTCCATGATACCCCACATTGGTCCTTGCATCAAGCAAAGAGGGGACCACAACCTCTTATGCAGTTATTTGACTCTTCTTTTTTGCTACAAGGAGTGGAGTATAAGGTGAGTATCATTTATACATTGGAACATGTAATTGATACTTCTGTGATACGCAGCTGCTATACATTGATATGTTCCTACATGTCACAGTACATTATGATATGATACACGGTGATTGTATCTTAATGTGTCATTCTGATTCATGCAGCCAGCATCAGTTATGTAGAGTTGTGGTGGTGGTGGTGGGGGGGTTGCATACCATGTTTCATTGATCTGATATCACATCATTATAGTTACTAAAAGGTTTTCCATCCAAATATTATGTAAATATTGAGTCCTATACAGGTCCTGGGGTTACTGGCCCGGTGCATATCCACAGATATTGTCGAGTGAAGCAAATGACAATCTGCGACTCTTCCTGTATCGTACACCAGCTATTGTAGGTTCATTCCTGGTACCTATTTAGAGCGGAGTGAACTGGGAGGATGCAGATGAAGTTCCTTGTCCAAGGACACATACATGGGGACTGACGCACTGACCTGGAACTATGAGTGAAAAGTGTGAATTCTTGTCTCTTTTTTTTCCTGTCTCTTTTTCAAGAAATGTCGACAGCTTAAGTAAGTCATACATGTAGTGAAAGGACATCTAAATAATTCACAATTCACAAAGACACCAAATAATTTCCATGTTGAGATTTTCAACAGACGCTGGAACATGCATGGCTATGGTGAATTATTGGGACTGTCTGGTAAAACAGAGCTAAAACGAAGTGTTAATTAGATCTCTTTGTGTTAAAGTGAGAAACATCAGCACCTTTATCAATATCTGACTGTGATATAATCATCATCAAGATTATAATATAGTAATCTTATCATTCTTCATTTTGCGAATGCTCAGTTTGGGGATGTGGCATTTGTTAAAGGTTAGAAATTTGTCAGATCATCAGCCTGTTTACAACCATTTGCAGTGCTGGTGATCAATCTGCAGCACATTTGAAGTTGAGGTTTACCCACCCCACACACAAATGTTACCACCTGGTTTTGTAGTATATTAATCTAGACTTGTTTCCATTTGATATCCACTGAGTGTGTAGTTAGTCCTCTTATCCTAATATGACATCTGAGGAAAAGGCTTCACTGTGGTTGGTAATAATGCAGCTAAATCCAGCTGGGTTCAATGAGACACAGAGAGAAAGTAATGCTTATTTACCTGCTCAAACGTCACTTGCATTTTATTCTATATAGAGTGACTCATGTGCGAAGCAAGGAGGCACATGTGCTGAGTCAAAGGAGAAGTGGGTGTAAGAAATTCATTCATCCATTCATCTTCTACCACTTAGTCCAGTTAAGAGTCGCGGGGGGCTGGAGCCTATCCCAGCAGTCATAGGGCGTGAGGCGGGGTACACCCAGGACAGGACGCCAGTCTGTCGCAGGGCCACAAACAGACAAACAAATACAGACACACACACACACACACACACACACACACACACACACACACACACACACACACACACACACACACACACACACACACACACACACACACACACACACACTTACACACCTATGGACAATTTTAAAGATTCCAATCCACCTAACCCGCATGTCTTTGGATGTGGGAGGAAACCCACGCAAACACGGGGAGAACATGCAAACTCCACACAGAAAGGCCACGGGAATTGAACCCACAACGTTCTTGCTGTGAGGCAACAGTGCTAACCACTAAGCCACCGTGCTGCCCTTGGGTGTAAGAAATGAACACTAAAATTAGCTTGAAATGCTGTGAAATTGTCAAACCCTTAAAAACAACTATAAATGGTTTAAAATACAAATTACATGTAAATTCACAGTAGTCACACTTGTGCTGTGAGCCAGAAGGGCCAGTTAACTGATCTTATTCATGAGATTTTGTTTGAAATAATGGAACTGATAAGGATTTTTAGGATCATTTTTAGGAGGCGGCGAAAGAAGAAGAGGTTTAGATAATTAGACATTTTGATCTGGTGAAGGGGAGCAGAGATGTTAACCATAATGTACAAGTGGTGATTTACCTTAAAGATTAATGGATGAAAGCAATTGCACTATTAAATATTATATAATACAGTATATGATATAAAATGCAGCAGAATGGCTCTGTGAAATACATAGTATGCTGTATTTCAGTTTCAAAGTGTCCCAGTATTTTGAAACTGTAGCTTCACAATCAGTAAAGTACATGAAGGGATGAAGCTTTAATGATGTATAAGCTCGCTGATCAATATCACACTGTGTGCAGAGTTCACGTTCTATCTGAGCTCCTTCAGGAGAAGTGGTTGATGAACAGCAAATAGTGTGACCTTTTGGGATGGCATGTTGTCTAACAGGAAGATGAACCAGTTGTAGCTAAAAAGAAAAAGTAAATAAAACAAAAAACAGCAATAGGAAGAATGAAATATACAGTAGTTTTCAGAATAATAGTAGTGCTATGTGACTAAAAAGATAAATCCAGGTTTTGAGTATATTTCTTATTGTTACATGGGAAACAAGGTACCAGTAGATTCAGTAGATTCTCACAAATCCAACAAGACCAAGCATTCATGATATGCACACTCTTAAGGCTATGAAATTGGGCTGTTAGTAAAAAAAAAAAAAGTAGAAAAGGGGGTGTTCACAATAATAGTAGCATCTGCTGTCGACACTACAAACTCAAAACTATTATGTTCAAACTGCTTTTTTAGCAATCCTGTGAATCACTAAACTAGTATTTAGTTGTATAACCACAGTTTTTCATGATTTTTTCACATCTGAGAGGCATTAATTTTGTTGGCTTGGAACCAAGATTTTGCTGGTTTACTAGCGTGCTTGGGGTCATTGTCTTGTTGAAACACCCATTTCAAGGGCATGTCCTCTTCAGCATAAGGCAACATGACCTCTTCAAGTATTTTGACATATCCAAACTGATCCATGATACCTGGTATGCGATATATAGGCCCAACACCATAGTAGGAGAAACATGCCCATATCATGATGCTTGCACCACTATGCTTCACTGTCTTCACTGTGAACTGTGGCTTGAATTCAAAGTTTGGGGGTCATCTCACAAACTGTCTGCGGCCCTTGGACCCAAAAAGAACAGTTTTACTCTCATCAGTCCACAAAATATTCCTCCATTTCTCTTTAGGCCAGTTGATGTGTTCTTTGGCAAATTGTAACCTCTTCTGCACATCTTTAATTTAACAGAGGGACTTTGCGGGGATTCTTGCAAATAAATTAGCTTCACACAGGCGTCTTCTAACTGTCACAGCACTTAAAGGTAACTCCAGACTGTCTTTGATCATCCTTGAGCTGATCAATGAGTGAGCCTTTGCCATTCTGGTTATTCTTCTATCCATTTTGATGGTTGTTTTTCGTTTTCTTCCACACATCTCTGTTTTTTTTTTTTTTTTGTCCATTTTAAAGCATTGGAGATCATTCAATCAATTCAATCAATTTATTTATATAGCGCCAAATCACAACAAACAGTTGCCCCAAGGCGCCTTATATTGTAAGGCAAGGCCATACAATCATTATGTAAAACCCCAACGGTCAAAACGACCCCCTGTGAGCAAGCACTTGGCTACAGTGGGAAGGAAAAACTCCCTTTTAACAGGAAGAAACCTCCAGCAGAACCAGGCTCAGGGAGGGGCAGTCTTCTGCTGGGACTGGTTGGGGCTGAGGGAGAGAACCAGGAAAAAGACATGCTGTGGAGGGGAGCAGAGATCGATCACTAATGATTAGATGCAGAGTGGTGCATACAGAGCAAAAAGAGAAAGAAACAGTGCATCAAGGGAACCCCCCAGCAGTCTACGTCTATAGCAGCATAACTAAGGGATGGTTCAGGGTCACCTGATCCAGCCCTAACTATAAGCTTTAGCAAAAAGGAAAGTTTTAAGCCTAATCTTAAAAGTAGAGAGGGTGTCTGTCTCCCTGATCTGAATTGGGAGCTGGTTCCACAGGAGAGGAGCCTGAAAGCTGAAGGCTCTGCCTCCCATTCTACTCTTACAAACCCTAGGAACTACAAGTAAGCCTGCAGTCTGAGAGCGAAGCGCTCTATTGGGGTGATATGGTACTACGAGGTCCCTAAGATAAGATGGGACCTGATTATTCAAAACCTTATAAGTAAGAAGAAGAATTTTAAATTCTATTCTAGAATTAACAGGAAGCCAATGAAGAGAGGCCAATATGGGTGAGATATGCTCTCTCCTTCTAGTCCCCGTTAGTACTCTAGCTGCAGCATTTTGAATTAACTGAAGGCTTTTTAGGGAACTTTTAGGACAACCTGATAATAATGAATTACAATAGTCCAGCCTAGAGGAAATAAATGCATGAATTAGTTTTTCAGCATCACTCTGAGACAAGACCTTTCTAATTTTAGAGATATTGCATAAATGCAAAAAAGCAGTCCTACATATTTGTTTAATATGCACTTTGAATGACACATCCTGATCAAAAATGACTCCAAGATTTCTCACAGTATTACTAGAGGTCAGGGTAATGCCATCCAGAGTAAGGATCTGGTTAGACACCATGTTTCTAAGATTTGTGGGGCCAAGTACAATAACTTCAGTTTTATCTGAGTTTAAAAGCAGGAAATTAGAGGTCATCCATGTCTTTATGTCTGTAAGACAATCCTGCAGTTTAGCTAATTGGTGTGTGTCCTCTGGCTTCATGGATAGATAAAGCTGGGTATCATCTGCGTAACAATGAAAATTTAAGCAATACCGTCTAATAATACTGCCTAAGGGAAGCATGTATAAAGTGAATAAAATTGGTCCTAGCACAGAACCTTGTGGAACTCCATAATTAACTTTAGTCTGTGAAGAAGATTCCCCATTTACATGAACAAATTGTAATCTATTAGACAAATATGATTCAAACCACCGCAGCGCAGTGCCTTTAATACCTATGGCATGCTCTAATCTCTGTAATAAAATTTTATGGTCAACAGTATCAAAAGCAGCACTGAGGTCTAACAGAACAAGCACAGAGATGAGTCCACTGTCCGAGGCCATAAGAAGATCATTTGTAACCTTCACTAATGCTGTTTCTGTACTATGATGAATTCTAAAACCTGACTGAAACTCTTCAAATAGACCATTCCTCTGCAGATGATCAGTTAGCTGTTTTACAACTACCCTTTCAAGAATTTTTGAGAGAAAAGGAAGGTTGGAGATTGGCCTATAATTAGCTAAGATAGCTGGGTCAAGTGATGGCTTTTTAAGTAATGGTTTAATTACTGCCACCTTAAAAGCCTGTGGTACATAGCCAACTAACAAAGATAGATTGATCATATTTAAGATCGAAGCATTAAATAATGGTAGGGCTTCCTTGAGCAGCCTGGTAGGAATGGGGTCTAATAAACATGTTGATGGTTTGGATGAAGTAACTAATGAAAATAACTCAGACAGAACAATCGGAGAGAAAGAGTCTAACCAAATACCGGCATCACTGAAAGCAGCCAAAGATAACGATACGTCTTTGGGATGGTTATGAGTAATTTTATATCTATATATATATATATATATAATATGCTCACTGGCCACTTTATTAGGTACATGTTTTCAATTGCTTGTTAACACAAATAGCTAATCAACCAATCACATGCAACTGCTTAATGCATTTAGGCATCTATGGTGAAGACGACTTGCTGATGTTCAAACCGAACATCAGAATGGGGATGAAAGGGGATTTAAGTGACTTTGTACATGGCATGGTTGTTGGTGCCAGACAGGCTGGCCTGAGTATTTCAGAAACTGCTGATCTGCGAGGATTTTCACACACAGCCATCTCTAGGGTTTACAGAGAATGGTCTGAAAAACAGAAGATATCCAGTGAGTGTCAGTTGTGTGGATGAAAATGTCTTGTTGATGTCAGAGGTCAGAGGAGAATGGGCAGACTTGTTGAATGTGCAACTGCATGATGCTATCATTTCAGTATGGATCAACATCTCTGAGGAATGTTTCCAACACCTTATTGAATCTATGCCATGATTAATTAAGGCAGTACTCAAGGTATCCAACCCTGGTACTAGCAAGGTGTACCTAATAAAGTGGCTGGTGATTGTACGTATATAGCTGGAGAATATGTGTGAATACACTCAGTTATGGGAAATGAAAGATGTTGAACATTGAACATCAGAGACATTAAAATGTAAAAGATATCATCAAGACAATTTTTATCTACTCCTTGAACATTAAACCCTGTTAGAAAAACACCATTAACCAAACAGATTTAGACTTTTACACATTTAACAGGTCGGTGGCTGTGTTTATTTAGTGATTGTTCAGGGTTACATGAGCGCTTCAGTACAAACGTCCACTGTACGTAAAGGAATTTTCAAACATGTAGAGACATAAATGTTGCAGCTAAGCAATCATATACGTACATGTAGAGTCCAGTGATCACGTGTGGAAATCAAGTGTGGATGAGCAGAGTCCCAGTAAAATGGTCTACATTTGGCAGGTCAGTGTTTTACACCCTATTAGTTTTTTGATGGTCTGCTGATCCGTAGATCCATAGGCACGCTCCAGACTTCACCCAGCTCCCATGTAGACACATGTCCCTTCATGGATGGATAGATCAGACATGCCACCAATGGGCAACAAATTCTGACAGGCAACTACAATCCCCACTGCTCCTCTGCACCTGCCTGGAGTGCAGGAGGAGGACCTCCTGGTACTGGAGACACTTTGTCACCTTCGCTCTCCATTTTCATCCGACAAGTGCAGCCATCTGTTCCTCCATCAAGCAGGATGTTAGACAGAGAACAAAACAACAGTACACTACAACACCATCTTAAACAGCGGATATATGGAATAAATAATAAATAAATAAATAAATGGAATCGTTATGGAATAGTTAAATAGTAAATGCTTTGTTTGCAGAGGAAATGTCAAACAATGTTGACGTACATTGGATTCTATGGCATATGACGTATGTTACCCTGTAACTTGACAACTAAGCATGACACATGGTACAAACTATTCCTTTTTAAACCCCTATTAACTCAACCAATAATTTGCATCACATTTTACAAAAATTGGAGCAACTTTAACTTTTGACTCCTGTACAAACTGAAACTGACCTTTGTTGCCATTTTTGCTGTTTTTACCTCATAACTCCATAACATTCAATCATAGATAGTCCAAACTATACCTTTTTGGAATATTTATGATCAGACAAATAATGTGTTATACTTTTCAATATGATTGGAGCATTTTTGCATCTGCTCCACTATATAGCCATTTACAGCAACCAGACAGTGTCCAAAGTACTTTACAGTAAAACTCCATCTTCAGTTTTGTGAATTGATTAGAGAACATGTTTCAGTTTTTATTTGTATTACTTTTTTCAAATCAGCTCCAGACATTTGTTGCTGTGCATGAATCTTTAAAAGCAGATTAAATCAATGCTAATTACAATAATTTCCATGTCACAAATAAGCTTAAATGTTGATCTAAAGACCATTCTAATTTGAAAAACCATATGTAACTTCTCTGCAGAGTTGATCATCCTCAGCATATTGATATAATTTATGTTGACTTTGAACTAATGATGTCCCCGCCTCCTGAGAGCAGGTTGGTCTGAGTTGAAGCCTGGCCGGCTGGGTCAGCACTCAGTTGTCGTGCAGTAAGAAGTAGACATGCATGAGCTGCCTCTGTGTTTCACTGACCTGTGCCTGTAATTACAGTGCAAAAATATCAGCTGTCCTCTCACATAAATGTCGTTCTGGAGCAAGCAAAGTTTAATCAAAGCAGAAGCTCTCGTCTGGTCTGACACGCAGGTTATGAATGCTGATTGAAATATAAGTTGTGCAGGGAATATTTGGACACGTTTTTGTGCTCCCAGTGTCAAAGTGGAGCTACAAACACTACTTATTATGGCTGCAACCAAACCAAAACCTTTTGGGTCTTCTGAGGGATATGATGCCTTCATGAACCTCCAGCTGGAGTGACGATAACCGCTTATTTACTGAGGCATCACTTTACACAGGAATCAAGAAGCTTCAGCATAAATTTGTGAAATTTCTATTTTGAAATGAGCTGACAGTCAAAATAAAAGCCCTCTTTTTTTCCTGCATGTAGTCGAGCTTCAAAGTGAGATGCAGAACACAAATTGGATCCCAAATTAGAGTAAAGCTGAAGGTAAAACATCATATTGCTTGTCATGTCAAAATTTACACAGGGATATTTTCAGGATTCATTTACTGTGTATGTGATATTTTTCAGCAGCAGCCTGTTAGAATATAAAATATAAAGCATGTTGGAAAACATTTTCTCCATTACACCACTTAACAAAATTATCAGTACTCAGTAATAGTGCCTATGGGCATGAAGACAGTAAGAGCTATGGCAATCTGACTTTAGACTCCAATGACCTTGACCCTCACCTAAACGACAGGACTTTGCCAGGGCAATTGTGGAATCCACCAAAGTGTATGCCATTTTGTTCAAATTGGCTTGAACATCAAATTCCTTGACCTTTGCCAAAATTAGTTAATTAAGGGAAATTTCAGGGTCAACCTTCACTGATATAGCAAGTGTGGTAGAAATCAGCAAAAGGACCTGGGAGGAGTTGAACAACATGGCACACATGACCTTGGCCTCAATGACTGACCTTTGCCATAATTTAACATTGCTGGGCAATTCTGGAATCCACTTCCATATGTGTGTCAGGTTTAGTGGAAATCTGAGGGAACAGCTTAAATTTTGACCTTTGACCCCAGTGACCATGGCTCCATTTTGCTAAATTTCTTCTTGGCTTGAAAATTTCACAACCCATGTACCTATGTGTGCTACACTGGGTAGACATAAAAAATAAAATCCAAAATTTGACCTATGACACCAATGGGCTTACCTTAATAAAATCCTGGAGTTGATCATCATCCTCATAGCAATTTTGGAAATTAGCCAAAGGGAGCAGTAAGGGAACTGACAGACAAACGTTGCTCAAATTATTGTATGATATTTAATCTCAAGCAGAGTAATCATCGAAAAAGAACAAGTCGATGTTTTGTAATATTTCACAGCTCATAACTCAGTGGATGTGACACCACTGAGTCAAACCAGAAGTAGTGCAGCACTTCAAAGTCTTTGTGATATATATCGTACAAGGATGTGTCAGCTTTGACTTTCTTTTACTATTATAAGTAAACAAGTGCAAGTTTGAAGTATTCATCCCAAGAACCTTTCATAACCTCCGTACATTGTACATCGTCACTACAGTTGCATACAACAACACCATTATGGCTCCGTGGAACAATAAAATGGGACTGACATTAAGTAAATGAAGTAAAAATTAAATTGTATATATATATATATGTGTATATATATATGTGTATATATATATATATATGTGTATATATATATATATATGTGTATATATATATATATATGTGTATATATATATATATGTGTATATATATATATATGTGTATATATATATATATGTGTATATATATATATATGTGTATATATATATATATGTGTATATATATATGTGTATATATATGTATATATGTATATATATATGTGTATATATATGTGTATATATATGTATATATGTGTATATATGTATATATGTATATATATGTGTATATATATATATATGTGTATATATATATATATGTGTATATATATATATGTGTATATATATATATGTGTATATATGTGTATATATATATATGTGTATATATATATATGTGTATATATATATATATATGTGTATATATATATGTGTATATATATATATATATGTGTATATATATATATATGTGTATATATATATGTGTATATGTGTATATATATATGTGTATATATATATATATATATATATGTGTATATATATATATGTGTATATATATATATATATATGTGTATATATATATATGTGTATATATATATATATATATGTGTATATATATATATGTGTATATATATATGTGTATATGTGTATATATATATATGTGTATATGTGTATATATATATATGTATATATATGTGTATATATATATATGTATATATATATGTGTATATATATATTTTGCAGTTAGTGATTGCCTGAAGTCTGGAATGGAAACATATCACTACATGCTGGGTTTCGTCTTGCTCTGCCAGGTGTTCCCTGTTTTAAGTTTCTTGCTCGTTCTTGAACCCCAATTTCCACCATGTGCAAAGTAGTGCACAATGCAACACAAGTGTCTAGTTTACACCCAGCACAGTTGGGTGTAAAAAATGTAAGCTTGTAGTATGTCTCATGCATATCAATGTGACAGCTATTTGAGATATTCGATCAATATTATCCACCATTGTTTGAATATGTCTGTGCAAATGTCATGTATCTTACTGCGTATCCCTGTGCAAATTGGACTGAGCTTAGTCATGAAACAGTTGAAACTTCTAATTTTCTCTGGTCCATAATGCTTCCGTTTGAATCGGAAAGCCCTGATGTACTTATGATGGCCTAAACTGTGAAGGTGATATGGCAGAGGACAGGAATCAAAGCAGAATACAGAATACCTGCTATTCCAGGATCATCTTGAGCATAAAATAGGAAATTATTAAATACTAATTGAGAGGCATTGCAGAAGCTGATTAAACATAGAAGTGTTAGTTATATTTGCAGTTGTGGTCGATACGTGAAGAAAATGCTAATTTCTTGGAGAGCAGTACTGATACTTCAGCACCTCTCAGCAAGACACACTTTTACTCATTTCTCAACCCTTTCTCTAATGTTGCCGTTCTCCCATGATGCTTTAGGCTTTATTTCACTTATTAACTATTGTAAATCAAACTGATTGTTATATGGCTGGGGGGGGCCTGGCTGCCGGTTTGTTTCTGTTTTTTGGTTTTCCTCCCAGGTGGCGTGCGTTTGGGACTGAGTGGCTGTGTTGCTGAGGCTGTCAGGACCTCACCCTGATCACCTGCGACTCGTCAGGACTCACAGCTGTGGTGCATCTGGATGGATTGGAACATGTTGGCATTTAAGACTGGAGTGCACAGTGTGTATTTGCCAGAGACTCGACCTTGTGACCAGACGGGTGAGATCGTCGTCTCGGGAGCCATCTCATCAGCAGCGGATTGAGAACGTCCAGGTTTGATGCACAGTCTGTGAAAGAGGAGGGGGTGAGGTTTCACGCTCGTCAGCACACTTCCTGAGGTACGTTAGATTTTGTGACTAACAGTTATACAGTCAGTAAATGTGGTGTCCCTCACACCTTATTGTATTGAGCTGTTTGTTAGTCATGTATCAGCTTCCACTGCAGTGGAGTTTTGTGAACTGGATGTTCCATGCCTGCAGGTTGGGAAGCTGATCAGTAATCAAGCCAGGAAGTGTTTGCTGTTTGTACACCTTTAAGTGTTCTGTGTGTAGAGTGTGGACTCACATAATGGTTCCTTCTTTCACAGACTCGGTTGTTGCGGCCACCTGGGGGGTGTCGGCGGGGTCCTTGGGTCCGAAACAGCTTCTGGCTCCGGACCGTTAGCGCTGCTGGGAGCGCACCACGCCAGGCCGCACCTTTTTGTTATTATATTATCACTGTTATGTATTAAATTCAGTTAGCCTTTGTACCGTGCTCTGCTTATTTCATACTGGGTCCTTCAAACGCTGGTCGGTTCTCCGAGCTGCGTCCGACACATAACACTGATTTTCAAATGATAGATTTGGCTACAACAATACACAGACCCTTGAACTAACCTAAATGTATTTTGAACATCGTCGGGTCAAAACAGGAACGATTGCAAGGTACAAACGAAAATCATTGTTCTCAATGGTAGGTAGTATAACAGAAAAATGTTGCCGTTCGAACTTTGTTTGGTGAACATTTTGTAAATACTGTCATACCCGTTCAGGAAGATAATTATGCTGTTTTGTTTATGCCATGCTAACAATAAGTGGCTTCTTCTTCTGAGCTTCTTCTCTGCAGCAGTTTTTGCTACTGTATGTGGTGCTTCCCCCGGTGGTGAACAAAAGCCGAGTGGAGGCAGGACCACAGTAGTAAAAACCTGAAAGAAGTCCCTGGTCTAAAATACTATGTATGTATTTGAAAGTAAGTAATGCCACTTTTGGCTTGTTCTAATTTATCATGGAAAGTGATTGTCAACATTAAACAAAGAATTGTATCTAATTATATCGTATCACATTGAATTGTTCTACTTTTTTTTTACTAATAGCCCATGTAACAATAAGAAATATACTCAAAACCTGGATTAATCTTTTTAGTCACATAGCACTACTATTATTCTGAACACTACTGTAAGTTATGAAATGCATGACACAAATGGGAAAAGTTGATGATGATGAAAACTTTTTATTTGATTAGCATTCAACCCCCCAAATGAAATACATATATACATACATACACATACACATATTCAACAAAAACATTTCAACAAGGGATGACGCAAAGCAAAAGGTATAGGCTGAAGCTCATGCTTATTATTCCTAACCTTTTTACAGTAAAATTCAGCAAAAATCAAATCAAATATAAGAGCAAAAAAGAAAAGAAAAAGCTGAAGCACTTTAGAAACACTTCAGCACTTTAGTCCACAGGTTAACAGTCACATTAGATATTAGTTATATCACTACATCCAATTCCCATGTCCATTATGTCTTAAACCTTCCACAGCATTTCTCTCTCTCACTTATTCTACATCAGATCCTTATCACTCTCTCTCCCCTGCTTCCTTTGCAGGCCTCATGGCAGAGTCATAAATGGCTTTGGAGTGAGAACATTCATAGTGGTGAGCTGGAAAATTCAATGGCCACAGAAAATTTTATTATTTTCTGTGGCCATTTAATTTTCTTTAGCTATCCAGCTAATATATTTATTTATTGGAAATAAATATTTCCAATCACTCAACCTTTCTCTTGAAAGAACCATGCCAAGAGATTGCATGAGTACCAGCTGATGCTGCTAAACCCTGTTTTGAAAGGAACATAAACTGTTTGGAAAGTACACATGAGCCACTTAAAAAAAAAAATAAATAAATCTAGCATTCCATACGACTCATTTTCTAGTCTGCATATGTTGCGTCTGTTGCATATGTACACACCGTGCATTGCACTCAGCATTACAGCAGCCTACAAAAGTCATTGCGCTGCTGTGGGAGCAACACAGTCGTGTTTGGGATTGGGGGGTAACCCTCGGAACATCAAGCAGCAGCTTTTGAGGCAATGTTTGTTCCAGAATAAGTTCCAGAGTTTCTGAGCTGGGTGTGCACAAGTAATGGAACAGTTAGCTCTCTCTCTGGATGATAACATCTGTGTCCTTTCCTCTCTGTACGAGCCTCCAGTTCAGTCAAAAATTTGCTAACATTTTGTCACATGGCTGTTGATCTCAGCTGAATCAATAGGCTTTCATTAAAATAGACTTTCGCAGAGCGCTCTTCCATCTGTATCAGAAGCTCAATGGGCTTTACAGTGATGCCTCATATTCACAAATTTACCGACACACACTAATCTTAGGGTGCTGCCATGAAAGGTGTTCAACTGCACACCAGGAGAAAGTGGGACTTTGGGGCCCTTAGTGATTTTTGCAGTGTGGGTAGAGTTTGGTTGGGGTTTAACCACTAGACAAA
Organism: Thalassophryne amazonica; assembly: GCF_902500255.1. Lineage (NCBI taxonomy): Eukaryota > Metazoa > Chordata > Actinopteri > Batrachoidiformes > Batrachoididae > Thalassophryne > Thalassophryne amazonica. The sequence continues at coordinate 23,557,359 of NC_047115.1, read as the reverse complement.
CCACATCAAGTGGTTAAGCAGTGGTCTACAATAATAACACAATGGAAATGGTGTTATGTCACAATTATTTTGAAAATATCGGTACGCTTTTGTGCAAATCTGTAATGGAACCCCAGCTGTTCATGGCTTGCTAGTTTTATTGACTTCATTTATTTATTTGTTTTATTTGAACAGGATCTGCATTCTGGATCAGGCAAAATGATTATTTATGTTGTCAAAATGAGACGTAAAATAAAGTGATTTTAATGAAATATTTTCAGCGTAGTCTTGGATATTTTTGTGACAGAATTGTTTGTGAAGTTAGTTCAAGAGCAATAATAATAATAATAATAATAGTAATTATTATTATTATTATTATTATAAAAATCCATGACATTTTTGTTATAGTTTCCAGCTTTGATAAATATTGCAATTTTGGCATGAAAAAAGCCTTTTTCAAACCCACTGGCACACGCTGGGCTTTAAACGTTTAAAAACAATGTGAACCCTGAAGGTTGACTGATGTTTCATCCAGTGGATCACAGTGTAGCACTAAAACAAGTTTCCATTTACTTCAGTCAAGAAATGTGATTAGACATGTATTTCTATGGCTGTTCATTTTCTGTTGGTTTTTACCAACTCCACACAGCAACAAAATCCTCAGTATTAATTCAACTCATGCAGTTATGTTAATATTACACTTTCAATCATGCTAAAATATTAACTGTTTCACTGAATCAATTTTCTGATACTTGTGGGGGGACATAATGACATATGAAAGTGTATAACTCTCCAGAGTACTTTAATTAGATTGAAAAGTGTTATCATTCTGGCATTTTTTTTTTTTTTTAAATTGAACTGCTACAGACACAAAGGCATCAGGTTGGCTTTGAACCTACAACCATCAGGTTGTTAGATGAGAATATCCATGCGTTTATCTCTTCTAGATTGGACTACTGCAATGTTCTATTTTCTGGTTTACCACAGTCCAGCTTTAGGGCTCTCCAACTGGTTCAAAATGCTGCAGCCAGACTTTTGACATGAAGCAGAAGGTTTGACCACATTACGCCCATTTTGGCATCCCTTCACTGGCTTCCTGTCCCAGTGAGATCAGATTTTAAGGTTCTACTACTAGTCCATAAAATTGTTCACTGATTGGTACCTCCCTGCCTAGCTGATCTACACTCAACAAAAATATAAACGCAACACTTTTGGTTTTGCTCCCATTTTGTATGAGATGAACTCAAAGATCTAAAACTTTTTCCACATACACAATATCACCATTTCCCTCAAATATTGTTCACAAACCAGTCTAAATCTGTGATAGTGAGCACTTCTCCTTTGCTGAGATAATCCATCCCACCTCACAGGTGTGCCATACCAAGATGCTGATTAGACACCATGATTAGTGCACAGGTGAGCCTTAGACTGTCCACAATAAAAGGCCACTCTGAAAGGTGCAGTTTTGTTTTATTGGGGGGGATACCAGTCAGTATCTGGTGTGACCACCATTTGCCTCATGCAGTGCAACACATCTCCTTCGCATAGAGTTGATCAGGTTGTCAATTGTGTCCTGTGGAATGTTGGTCCACTCCTCTTCAATGGCTCTGTAATGTAGAGGCAGCCTTTTCTGCGTACACGCCACAAACAGAGTCACTTGAGGTATGCTAAATCACATTTGGACAAGCCAGCTTCATTTTGGAATAAGGTGCTGTGGGCTGATGAAACTTAAATTGAGTTATTTGGACCTAACAAGGGGTGGTATGCATGGCAGAAAAACAACATAGCATTCCAAGAAAAGCACTTGCTACCTACAGTAAAATTTGGAGGTGGTTCCATCATGCTGTGGGGCTGTGTGGCCAGTGCAGGTACTGGGAATCTTGTTAAAGTTGAGGGTCACATGGATTCCAGTCAATATCAGCAGATTCCTGAGAACAATGTTCGTGAATCAGTGACAAAGTGGTAGTCACATTGGGGCTGGATCTTTCAACAAGACAACAACCCTAAATACTGCTCAAAATCTACTAAGGCATTCATGCAGAGGAACAAGTGCAATGTTCTGTAATGGCCATCTCAGTCCCCAGACCTGAATATTATTGAAAATCTGTGGTGTGATTTTAAGCGGGCTGTCCATGCTCGGAAACCAACAAACCTGAGATGTTTTGTAAGAAGAATGGTCCAAAATATCTTCAACCAGAATCCAGACTCTCATTGGAAGCTATAGGAAGCGTTTAGAGGCTGTTATTTCTGCAAAAGGAAGATCTGCTAAATATTGATGTATTTTTTCTGTTGGGGTGCCCAAATTTATGCACCTGCCTAATTTTGTTTAAAGAATTATTGCACACTTAATCCTATAAACTTCATTTCAACATGTCATGTCAACAAAACCAAAAGGGAAATGACAGCGTTTCCATTCACTGACTGAATGCCACTGCTGGGTTCTGTCCTCTCAAGTTAACTATCATTCTTGCGAGGCTCTTGCAAGAACTGTAATTTCAGTAGTCATGGTGACAGACCAGAAGGTCGGTCACCAAGAATGAAGAATAAATACAAGTTGTGTTATTAATGCAAATGACACAAACATGCTACTATGTTTTAGACTTTGGAGTAATTTTTCAACCATTTGGGCAACAACTTTAAGTTTGAATATTAGTTTGTTTTTATTGTGATATTTTACCAGTATACTCTTTGACCACTAGGAGTCATTCCAGGACCGCCAGTTGTACAGGGACCATTCTTTGAGAAAGGCTGCTCTAAATGATGATGAGCAAAGTCAGATGTGGGAGGTGAAACATTCTCAGGTTACAGTGTAGCTCCAGAGCTGGACAGTTTCCACCGCCAGATGGGAGGTCCCACTCTTGACATCAGGACCTCTAAAAGTGAGATTTTATCTTCCTATGAGACAAGAATTGCCTCTGCTCTGTAGCTTTAAGTACCTTTGGGAAATGTAGGTCATTTTAAAGGTCGGTGCTGTGCTGTTTGTCCTTGCTGTACAGACAAATTTCATGTACCAATCAACAACTTCAGCAAACATATGCCAACATCCTGGCAAGTATTTTAACATTTCCTATTAATATGTGTTATGAACTCTTAAGATAATTTGTTTTGTGACAAAGTACATCTTGTAGCTGATTTCACATTGTGCACACCTTCATTATCATGTGTGTATTTTTTTGGCCAGTGTTTTTGAAAGTGAAGAATAAACACCCACATTATATACTAGTTTGCTTCATCTTGAGTCACATTCTAATGGTGGTATGGTTGAGACCATATGGAAGACAAAACACAGTTGTGATGCTCTTTGGTGGTATGTGACAACACGAGGTTGCATGAATATTCCATATCAGCTTCATGTTGTTCTGAGGTTGCGGAGCCGATACAAAACAGACTGGAAAAAAGGACCAAGCGCATGCAACATATATAACAGCATCATATCCAGGTTCACCACCGACATCATCACTTCCTGCTAAGTTATGGTAAATAGATTATTATATCTGTGAAGATCACATGAAACTGATGGGTGGCTAGTTTGCACAGTATATCAAATATTCTGAAGGTCCATGGATTCATCCTCATAAGCACCCAGTCATACCGAGGGTTAAGACCACCCTGCCACAAGTTCAGTTTCAAGACAAAACATCATGTGTGTGTACACCACTTTTGCTTAACTGTCACTGGAAAAAAATGGGTGTCGATGATGTGTTGCAGGCATATGTTAAAACATGTTAAAATATACTCTGCAACTCCTGCAACTATAATATTTGATGACTGGTTTAAAAGAAGTGTACCACATAGATGCATATGTTGGCAGCTGGGATAATAAGATTGGAGTGGAAAACAAGAGATGAACAGCTCCAGTGCTGAAATTTGGAAAGCTGTCCTCATGAAGAGCATCATCCATACCAAAATCAGATGTTTGGATTATTTATTTACTTTTTAAGCCTGCATTCACAGCCATGAACTTTGTAAGTATCAAGTAACAATATAGGTGAGAAAAAGACACATATTGGGTTTAACAAATACATCTTTTTGCATTCTCCCAAGTCTGACATAAACAGCAGAAAACTAAAGGGACTGCATTTATATAGTGCTTTTCCAGCTGCATCAGATGCTCAAAGCACTTTACAATTATGCCTCACATTCACCCAATCACATAAACACATTCACACACCGATGTCAGGGTGCTGCCATGCAAGGCACTCACTACATACTGGAGCAACTGGGGATTAAGGACCTTGCCCAAGGGTTACAAACACACTGTATTATAACCTGAGTTGATTGCTATGGATGGTTTTAATGAAGGGAAAAGACACAGACTGCATGGATGTGTGTGTTTCAAAATGGGAAAATACTGTGGATTTCTGGTAATAATTACTTCATCCCACCTCCCCATATAAAGCATGTCCTACATCCAATAATTCATGCAATAATTGATTTATCAACCAATCATACTGCAGGCATGATAAGATTTCCATGAGGCAGAAGAGGAAGTATTTTTTGGTTTTGGTATGATTGCCACATTTCGCCTTCATCAATAAGGTGCAAATCCAGACCCATTTTTGATCCAAATTTTGCTGTATGAAATAAAGGCTGTGTTATGCACGTCTTAATAATAAATTACAAAGACATGTCATTGACATTTGGCCAGTGGTCCTGTGTTGTTTGTGTTTGCACTTTGTGTGGCATCACAGAAACAGTCTTTTTGGAAATCGGACATTTAGGAAGGTAAAGCAACTATTAGCCAGCAGTGAGTGACCATTCACTCCATACAAATGGAAAAAAAGAGATATTTACAAATACAGATTTATTTGTAAAACCCACCACATTTCAGTAACTGTGTGTTACTAACTTGCCAACCACTGACATCAGGAAATGAATGTACCCATAATGCAATGAGGCATGTGTGTCTAAATGCTAAAACCTTCAAAATTAGTGCATTACTTTAAAACTAAAACATATTTTCACTTTGTAAAATGACAGACGTGATGTTCATTTAAACAACTTGTCCGGAATTAGTTTGTTTAAAATAATCATAAGTCAAAACTGTCTACCTGTGCAAGAAGACTCTAGTGAAATGACCAACACATCTCTATGATATGAAGAGAAATGATCTTTTTCTTAATCCTCTATCTGATCACCAGGTCCCTTTTGCTGAGAGAAGGTCGATCTGACACAGAAGCGCTGACTCGCTGTTGTGTCAGTAGCTGCTGTGTACTGAAATCAATACTGAAAGTTATCAGTTTAGCTTTTATTTGTAACTTCCACTAAATTCTTTAGGGATTTATCGGTTTAGCTTTATAAAAGTAAACTTTTCAGTTAGCGGATTAACGGTTATCAAAGATAACTTTTTGGTTAGCTGTGAGTTTAAATATTGCTCGTGAGATTAGGCACTTTACCCCACTCCAACAAGGGAGTGGGAGGTCCTCAGTCCTTTCTAGAGGATGCAAGTGCACGATTTGCTGTGGAGATCATTAAATTATCTTGAAAAACATCCTTCAGCAAAAAGCCCAAACAGGTCCTCACAAAGATAGATAATCTCTCTCTCTCTCACTCACTCACACACACACACACAGTACTACTTTACAAGGTTGCATGTATATTGTGTAATGCGTCAATAGCTCTGCAGTGACACTAGTTGGATATTGTTGGAAGCACCGAGATGATATCTACAGTGAGACATTCTGAGCAAGACAAAGAACAGGAGAAGAGCCAGCGGGACATTACAATTATGGGATTCAATTTCTCTTCCATAACGATAACACTCTTCTCTTCAGTATGCAATTTGCTGAAATACTGCTCTCTGACCCATAAGAAAAGGACGGAAGTGTCATCTGTTTTTGGATGGAATTATCACAGCAGAGGTATTCTGTTGAATATGTGTTGCGGTTATTCATTCGAGTGTGGAATTCAGATAATGGAACAGGGAAGTTAATGTGAAGATGTGAACTGTATGGCCAGTTCCCTCATCAACTATCGCCTCATCACTTGACAATAATCCAATTTCCTTTCCTTTCCTATACATTTCACTCCTTTAATCTGCTTTGCTATTTGCTTTTCTTTTACGTTTTCTAGATTCCTTTCCTTTTAACGCTTACAGTATGGTTCCCTTTCCCTGATTTTCTCCATTCTTTATGTTTATGTTTTTTTTTTTTTTGCCTTATCTTTTGTTTTTCCTTAGTCTCCTGTATTTTTCTTGCTTTTTTGGTTTCATTTTCTTTCCCATTTCCCTTTAGCTTTGCTTTCCATTCATTTTTCTTTTCATTTTCTATAATTTGCTGTCTATTTCTTTTGTTTATCTCGTTTAGTTTCCTTTTATCCAGTTTTGTTTTCCTTGCCTTTCCTTTTTTTTGCTGGTCTTTCTTTATTTGACTTTTACTTTTCTTGTACCTCCTTTCATTGTCTCATTTTTTCTATTCCTACGTATACGTGTATATATATATATATATATATATATATATATATATATATATATATATATATATATATATATATATATATATATGTGTGTGTATATATATATACGTATACGTGTATGTATATATAGATATACGTATACGTGTATATATATATATATATATATATATATATATATATATGTATACGTGTATATATATATATATATATATATACATATATGTGTGTATAGATTGATTGATCAATTACTGCAGGAAATCTTGATCACAAACCCTATAAATGTTTTTTTTTTTTTTTCTTTTGGTGGAGGTCACTGCAACTGGTGAGGTGGGGAGGTGAAGTTTAGGGACCGTCTATAACATGCAAAAAGAAGACACCAGAAAAATATTCAATAAATTCGGGTGTGGTGTCACCAAATTCACTGAACACATCAGTGGTCTCTTGCTGGTTATACGACAGCACTCAGTTTGGAAAAATGTGCAAAAATTGAATTTTAGTGAATTTTATTGCTCATTTTTAATGATATAATTTAATGATTATTATGATTATGATTTAATGAGTTTTTTATGATATAAAATCCACTATAATTCAATTTTTGCACATTTATGGTGTTCACTTGCATGTAGAGGCCATAACACCAGGAACCTTTCTATAATCCAATCCAATCCACCTTTATTTGTATAGTACATTTTAAGAAACAACAAGGTTACCAAAGTGCTGCACAACCGATAAAGTATAAAAAATAAAGTTAAAAAAACAGTAGATTAAAAACATATAAAAACAAAAAGAAGATATCAGATAAGATAAAACACTAGAAGATTAAAAATACAATAAAAACAGAGACAGAAGACCACGCAACTCTCATGCATTATTAAAAGCCATGGAATAAAAATAAGTCCCATGGTTGTGCTAAAGATGTACTGTGGGCATGTTACAGTTGCACACGTAGTACAGCATGCTGTCTGACATCATCATTCAATGTGCATGGTCAAACGTGATTCTCACACACCGGTTTGTCGTAGTTTTTGACCTTGATCTTGTATATTGTCTCTCCATTGTTTTCCTTTCTTTTCTCTTCCATTTATCATTTCATTTCCTTTCTGTTCCTCATATTCCCTTGTTTTCCTTTTCTTTTGTGTCTTTACTTTATCTTTCCTTTCTTTTTCTTTTATTATTTTTCTTTTTTCCATTCCTTTTTTCTTTATTGGTTTCCTTTTAGCTCCTTTGTTTTTTTATTTAATTTGAATCATTTTCCCTATTGTTCCTCTCCTTTGTTTCATTTCTATTCCTTCTCATTGTTTTTCTCTGCTTGTCATGCTTTTTTCTTTCATTTATTTTCATTTTTTTCTCTGTTCCTTTCCCTGTATATCAATATCAATGTGTGCATGTGTGTTTGCAATGGGTTTTTTTTCGCCAGGGAGTGCGATGTTTAAGTTGATCTTTACGGCATTTTGAATGCTGCCAGTGAAAGCAAGTTAATACCACTGGGAACAAGTGTTTGCTCCACTATAGATAAGGAAATGGGTTCATACAAAAACCAGGGTTGACTTGTAATGCTGAGCATGAAGATAACAACGACACTAAGCAGTAAACTTCAAATTACTCTTTTATCCAGTTTCACTCATCTTTGTGAAATATTCATTTGCTAGGCAATTTTTTGTCTAACAGCAGCTTTGTGAGGTTCGATAAGAGGTAATCTTCCGTCTCATTCCTTATTACAGCTTGATATTGGCACACGCTGACTTTTATCAGAGATTCCTGCCTTCAGTTCAGATTTGATGTTCCTCCTGCAGGATGTACAGCTTTTCTAAGAAATTCTTATTGAAAGCAGACAAAGCTTCTTTTTTCCTGGACACCATCTTTCTATCGGAAGTCGATGCCTTCCAGGATGGCTGCACTGTTTCTGTCCATCACTGAATGAATCTCTCATTAATTCCCTAACTCTGGGGTTGGTGTCAGTGTCTAAGATGACATCATGACTGCCATCTGTTTAGATATGACGGCTTATTATTCTGTCTCTCCAGAGAGAACAAAACTTACTCCCCTTGGCACCAGTTTCAAGTGTGTGTGTGAAAATAAAATATGTTCTAAGCCTATATTATGACATGAGTTTTTCATAGTAATATCCATTACAAGAATATCTGATGTTGCTCATTCATCACATTTATTATTTATAGCTTTGAAAGTATTCATCAAGTCCCCACTTAGCCTGCGGCATTTTAAAGTTGTTTGACTAAACCTTTCCAGATGTTGATTTTTATGGCGCATACTTGAAGCCAGGTATAAATTTTGTTACTTGCCTGTGGACACGGTCGATAAGTTGAAAGTCTTTTTTTCCTGCACAGATTTCACAGACATGTTGTGCAGTCCAGATGAGAATTTAACACACCCTGTGAATAACTACCAAAGATGTTTTCATCAATATACATTAAAACTGATGTTTCTTTTATTAGCAAGTATGTTTCTATGTATGTAGGGACAGTGGGTATAACATGTCTGTATACTCTTGGGCTTTTACAGATTTTAATTTCTTCATGAACTGTACATAAAGTTTAAAGATTTCATTTTGTTGCACTAAAAGGTGTCATTGTTTATGCAGCCCATTATTTTGCCTTTAATATTTTTACTTGAATATTGCTGCTCAATGTTTGTTTTCAGCTTGAGTTTGAAGGGGACCATTTTAGAAATTTTATTGTGCAGAAATCTGTAGTTTTTTTTTTTTTCCTGAAAATGCCATAAAGAAATTGAACAATGTAAATGTCCAAGGATTTGTAGACTTTCCATATCCACTGTGTGTATGAATTTTCAAGATGTCCTCAACTTGCCACATCAGCAATCAAAGTCAGTAGTCAAGGTCAAATACCCCATGGTGATGTATGGAAATGTGTGGAAAAGCAGCATTTTCCCTGCATGCCTAATACTATGAAATGTGGGTGTTATGTCACTGTGCTGTTGAAACACATTTTTTGCTGTGGTCTTTTGTACTATAAAATTCCACCTTATCAGCTGTTAATGTAACTTTCTTATTGCTGCATTTGTTCTAGCAAAACATCTCCGCAATTAAGGTGTGCACATGGCAATTTGGCACAGTTAAGACACAATCATGTGTACATGAACTGTGATCAGATGTGGTAAATAATTATATCTTTTGCACCCACAGTAACACTTTGAGTGCTGAATAAATCCTGGTCTGTCACATATTACTGTATTTCTCTGTCATAACAATGCTCTGCACTTGCCACAGACGGACAACCTGCAGCGCTTATAGAGGCGCACACTGTAATGCATGCTACATTCTACGTTTCTTACTGTGCATTATCTTAAGGCACAATTGCACTGTAGCATTGTGTCATAAGTAAACTGCTTTTGTAAAGGGTGTAGTGTGGTCACACAAACTGTGGATGGTGGACATCTTTCAGTGGCAGATCTTGTGAAGAAATATGGGAATGGTCTTGCATAAAACAAGGCTGGTTGATGAATATTGTTGTATGCATAACAAGAGCACCGTGCTCATAGAGCATAAACCTCCACTAACGAGTTTCCAATGCCACAATTTTTTTTTTACCATGGAAAAGATTTTCAAGGTCAAACTCTTGTTAGGAGTGGCTTTTCATAAGCTAAAATATAAAATATAGATCAAAATGGCTTTTCAATGTTAAAAGCAAATATCTGCAGAATCTCCAATACGGATCAGATGCAGATCAAATTTAGTCTATTCATTGAGAGTGCCAGTTTGCACCTCATTGTCACAAATGAGTGATTGAGATATATTGAAAAATGTTCACCAAATGGACTTTTCAATATGAAGTTCAAACATCCAGAAAATCCACAAGATAAGATAAGATAAGAAAGCTTTGCCAGGTGATAGTGAGTGCCAGTCTGCACCTCACTTTCAAATATGAGTGTGATTGGGGCATGTTTGATTAAGATATAATGTAAAATATACATTAAATGGCGTGTTCAGTGTTCTCCGGGGTTCTGCGGCTCCCTCCTACATAAAACAAACAAACAAAAAAACACCTAGGTTAGGTGGATTGGAAACTTTAAATTGTCCGTAGGTGTGCATGTGGGTATGAATGTCTTTGTTTGTCTATATGTGACCCTGCAACAGCCTGGGGTCCTGTCCAGGGTGTACTCTGCCTCTTGCTCTATGACTACTGGGATAGGCAACAGCCCCCCGTGACCCTTAAGCCCCGGTCACACAGCACTAACGAAGGACACTGAAGCCAAAACAAAAGAAGAAATCTGGACTTACGTTGACTTTCGAAGACATCATTTAACCGTCGTCCAGCTTCGTTCCTGTAGTTGGTGCTTTGTCAGAATTTTAAAACTGTTAAAAAATGTGAACGAATCCCAGTGACAACTTCAGTTAATCCGTCATCCGTTTAGCTTTCTATCTTGATGGTTCCTTATCATTTGCGTACTTCCCGTACCGTCAGCATTTTGTTTGACTGTCATCCAACTTCATCCATCCTCCCAAGTCCGATGTCTGGCACGACCGTTGACGATATCTGAATGGATCAATAACTAAAGATCTGACGAGCTGAACATGACTCATCCATGTGTGGGACGAAAAGCAATGTTGTCATACAGAAACAATAGCAGCAAGAACGTTTTATCAACTACTTTAACTATTTATGTGTTGTGCTCACACTGTGCTGTGTTCACACACACAAACGGCTGTGCGCACATTCGCATGCCATCTGTGCCTGGAACGTTTCACCCACAGATGGCATGCAAACGTACGTGTGTGCACACATTGTTGTTGTGAAGACAGATCCGTTGTCAAGACAACTCTTGCACCTGCAGGTGCTGTGGAGAGCGTACATTGGGTGCAGAAATGATCACAGGCTGGCACTCGTTCTGATACCCGCTGTCAAGCCAGGTCATCATGGGTGTTTTGTTTTGATTTTGTTTAAAGTGTTGAGGTCTGCGTTTGCTTAATTTTTCTTTTGTTAGTATTGGTTTTGTTTCATTCTTTTATGCGCTCTGGACTTGCAGGCTTTTCGATGATGAGAGCGTGCTGGCTCATTCGTCCACTTTTTCTCAACGATTTGTTACTTTGGGACTTTTTTCCTTCGTTCAGCGATCGCCAAGTGACCGGGCCTTTAATTGGACTAAAGCATGGTTTACACATAGACGGTTTTGTCGGCGGGTAGTACGTAGACCGAAGTTCGCGGTAGTTCCGGCTGTTTTCACGGTGGAAAGAGGCGGAGCATTTCGCCGGCGTTTTGAGCGCCGTACTAGCCGCAAATACGCGGATAAAACGCCGCTAAATCCGCCGAATAAAGCAGCGTTTTGACGCCGTAGCATCCGGCACACGTCAGGCAACGGGGGTTAATACCCAGTTCTATCCTTTACAATTGCAGGTTAAGACGTGCGTGAGAACGGCGGTGTTCTGCTGCCGCCGATAATGCCCTGTGTACCACTGGATTTATCCAGGCAAATCCTGCATTACTCCAGGAACTTTTGCATATAGGCACCGCCCCCAGAGTATAATAGGCTGAAGCAGCTGTCACTGCAGGGGGAGGGAGATCATACTCAGCCTTTTCTTCTCTTTCCTTTTCCCCTCCTCAATGTGTTGCTCGTCTCCACCACAGGGCTACCCTCTGCTTCTGAACCAGACCTCTTGGTAAGTCCTTGCCGCTGCCAATTTTCTTTTAGGAGGCATACTGGAGCTTCTCTGCAAAAATATCTGGAGCTGGCCGCGAGTGAGAGGCCTGCATGCAGTGCGCTAGCGTTTTTATATTGACCGCCGCCTATCAGCCATTTGGAACGCCGTTAACCGGGAGGTGGCGTTTAGAACGGCGTACTGTCCGCTAGCGCCACCGTGTTGTCTGCCTCTGTCGCCGGTTAAAACGCTCTTGAGGACGCCAATGTGGGCTCTATCCCCGTTTTACACGCCGTTGATTAGGGATACAACGCCGGCCGCCAATTACGGCAGTGTAAACTGCAGCACTACAGGAAGGGGCAGGATGAAATGATTAAAAAGTATCAAACACCGTTGTTCGCGTTGTCTCCATCGTCACGCGAATTCTCCGGGAGCGCTCCTGGAATTATTCGACATGTTGAATAATTTTTTCGACGATTCCCGGTAAAGCCGGAACTAAGCCATGCCCCCTAGTGCCGGCGTTAACAACGGCGTGTGATCCTTAAGATGGCCAAAAACTCTTCCGGGACGCTTCCGGGAGCTCTTACCGTCTATGTGTAAACGGGGCTTAAGCGGATGAAGATGAGTGTGTGTGACAGAGTTATGAATTTTTGAGAATTCGTTCAATGTTAAGAGCCCCTTCACACACAATGCGAATTTGATCGAATTGCGCATGTAGTGCCCATGAAGCAGGAATCGTATGCAATATGCGTAATATCGTAGCTGCCTCTAATACCTCGTACACCTGGTGCTACAACTATTTGCACACACCAGCAGCTGAAAGACAGAGCATGCGCTGTGAGAGCCCATCGAACCCTCTCGCGGCAGGTGTCGGCCAAATTCCAGGTGACACGCATGAACATCTAACACCGTTCGCATGGCACTTAGAAAATGTGTGGTTATTTGCACTGTTACCACGACAACAGTCAGCAGACGATCACTGTCGAGCTGGATGTGAAATTTGTCTAAGTGCCCCCATGAGTGTGGTTTTGCAACCAGACACAGTGACACGTTGGTGTGTCCGCTGAACTGACAGGGGGTGTGGCCACCCATAGGAGCGGCTGTGGAGATCTGTGGTTCTGGATGTCACGGCTGGGGAACACATACCATGTTTGGACGGACATGAACTAACAACTGTCCACTGTGATGTGCATGTGTCTGCTTGCTGTCATCACATGGACGTACAGGGTGAACAAAAAAACACTCCTTGGTTTCAAATATTTAATCAATCAATTTCAATCAATTTTATTTATATAGTGCCAAATCACAACAAACAGTTGCCCCAAGGCGCTTTATATTGTAAGGCAAGGCCATACAATAATTACGTAAAAACCCCAACGGTCAAAACGACCCCCTGTGAGCAAGCACTTGGCGACAGTGGGAAGGAAAAACTCCCTTTTAACAGGAAGAAACCTCCAGCAGAACCAGGCTCAGGGAGGGGCAGTCTTCTGCTGGGACTGGTTGGGGCTGAGGGAGAGAACCAGGAAAAAGACATGCTGTGGAGGGGAGCAGAGATCAATCACTAATGATTAAATGCAGAGTGGTGCATACAGAACAAAAAGAGAAAGAAACACTCAGTGCATCATGGGAACCCCCCAGCAGTCTAAGTCTATAGCAGCATAACTAAGGGATGGTTCAGGGTCACCTGATCCAGCCCTAACTATAAGCTTTAGCAAAAAGGAAAGTTTTAAGCCTAATCTTAAAAGTAGAGAGGGTGTCTGTCTCCCTGATCTGAATTGGGAGCTGGTTCCACAGGAGAGGAGCCTGAAAGCTGAAGGCTCTGCCTCCCATTCTACTCTTACAAACCCTAGGAACTACAAGTAAGCCTGCAGTCTGAGAGCGAAGCGCTCTATTGGGGTGATATGGTACTATGAGGTCCCTAAGATAAGATGGGACCTGATTATTCAAAACCTTATAAGTAAGAAGAAGAATTTTAAATTCTATTCTAGAATTAACAGGAAGCCAATGAAGAGAGGCCAATATGGGTGAGATATGCTCTCTCCTTCTAGTCCCCGTTAGTACTCTAGCTGCAGCATTTTGAATTAACTGAAGGCTTTTCAGGGAACTTTTAGGACAACCTGATAATAATGAATTACAATAGTCCAGCCTAGAGGAAATAAATGCATGAATTAGTTTTTCAGCATCACTCTGAGACAAGACCTTTCTAATTTTTTTTCCGCATCTCAGAGTGATGCTGAAAAACTAATTCATGCATTTATTTCCTCTAGGCTGGACTATTGTAATTCATTATTATCAGGTTGTCCTAAAAGTTCCCTAAAAAGCCTTCAGTTAATTCAAAATGCTGCAGCTAGAGTACTGACGGGGACTAGAAGGAGAGAGCATATCTCACCCATATTGGCCTCTCTTCATTGGCTTCCTGTTAATTCTAGAATAGAATTTAAAATTCTTCTTCTTACTTATAAGGTTTTGAATAATCAGGTCCCATCTTATCTTAGGGACCTTGTAGTACCATATCACCCCAATAGAGCGCTTCGCTCTCAGACTGCAGGCTTACTTGTAGTTCCTAGGGTTTGGAAGAGTAGAATGGGAGGCAGAGCCTTCAGCTTTCTAGGCTCCTCTCCTGTGGAACCAGCTCCCAATTCAGATCAGGGAGACAGACACCCTCTCTACTTTTAAGATTAGGCTTAAAACTTTCCTTTTTGCTAAAACTTATAGTTAGGGCTGGATCAGGTGACCCTGGACCATCCCTTAGTTATGCTGCTATAGACGTAGACTGCTGGGGGGTTCCCATGATGCACTGAGTGTTTCTTTCTCTTTTTGCTCTGTATGCACCACTCTGCATTTAATCATTAGTGATCGATCTCTGCTCCCCTCCACAGCATGTCTTTTTCCTGGTTCTCTCCCTCAGCCCCAACCAGTCCCAGCAGAAGACTGCCCCTCCCTGAGCCTGGTTCTGCTGGAGGTTTCTTCCTGTTAAAAGGGAGTTTTTCCTTCCCACTGTAGCCAAGTGCTTGCTCACAGGGGGTCGTTTTGACCGTTGGGGTTTACATAATTATTGTATGGCCTTGCCTTACAATATAAAGCGCCTTGGGGCAACTGTTTGTTGTGATTTGGCGCTATATAAAAAAAATTGATTGATTGATTGATTGATTGATAATTTTAGAGATATTGCGTAAATGCAAAAAAGCAGTCCTACATATTTGTTTAATATGCGCTTTGAATGACACATCCTGATCAAAAATGACTCCAAGATTTCTCACAGTATTACTAGAGGTCAGGGTAATGCCATCCAGAGTAAGGATCTGGTTAGACACCATGTTTCTAAGATTTGTGGGGCCAAGTACAATAACTTCAGTTTTATCTGAGTTTAAAAGCAGGAAATTAGAGGTCATCCATGTCTTTATGTCTGTAAGACACTCCTGCAGTTTAGCTAATTGGTGTGTGTCCTCTGGCTTCATGGATAGATAAAGCTGGGTATCATCTACGTAACAATGAAAATTTAAGCAATGCCGTCTAATAATACTGCCTAAGGGAAGCATGTATAAAGTGAATAAAATTGGTCCTAGCACAGAACCTTGTGGAACTCCATAATTAACCTTAGTCTGTGAAGAAGATTCCCCATTTACATGTACAAATTGTAATCTATTAGATAAATATGATTCAAACCATCGCAGCGCAGTGCCTTTAATACCTATGGCATGCTCTAATCTCTGTAATAAAATTTTATGGTCAACAGTATCAAAAGCAGCACTGAGGTCTAACAGAACAAGCACAGAGATGAGTCCACTGTCTGAGGCCATAAGAAGATAATTTGTAACCTTCACTAATGCTGTTCCTGTACAATGATGAATTCTAAAACCTGACTGAAACTCTTCAAATAGACCATTCCTCTGCAGATGATCAGTTAGCTGTTTTACAACTACCCTTTCAAGAATTTTTGAGAGAAAAGGAAGGTTGGAGATTAGCTAAGATAGCTGGGTCAAGTGATGGCTTTTTAAGTAATGGTTTAATTACTGCCACTTTAAAAGCCTGTGGTACATAGCCAACTAATAAAGATAGATTGATCATATTTAAGATCGAAGCATTAAATAATGGTAGGGCTTCCTTGAGCAGCCTGGTAGGAATGGGGTCTAATAGACATGTTGATGGTTTGGATGAAGTAACTAATGAAAATAACTCAGACAGAACAATCTGAGAGAAAGAGTCTAACCAAATACCGGCATCACTGAAAGCAGCCAAAGATAACGATACGTCTTTGGGATGGTTATGAGTAATTTTTTCTCTAATAGTTAAAATTT
Organism: Thalassophryne amazonica; assembly: GCF_902500255.1. NCBI lineage: Eukaryota > Metazoa > Chordata > Actinopteri > Batrachoidiformes > Batrachoididae > Thalassophryne > Thalassophryne amazonica. The sequence goes on along the minus strand of NC_047115.1, from coordinate 23,541,057 downwards.
TATTAGCAAAGAAAGTCATGAAGTCATTACTAGTTAAAGTTAAAGGAATACTCGGCTCAATAGAGCTCTGACTCTGTGTCAGCCTGGCTACACTGCTGAAAAGAAACCTGGCGTTGTTGTTATTTTCTTCAATTAGTGATGAGTAGTAAGATGTCCTAGCTTTACGGAGGGCTTTTTTTTATAGAGCAACAGACTCTTTTTCCAGGCTAAGTGAAGATCTTCTAAATTAGTGAGATGCCATTTCCTCTCCAACTTACGGGTTATCTTTTTTAAGCTGTGAGTTTGTGAGTTATACCACGGAGTCAGGCACTTCTGATTTAAAGCTCTCTTTTTCAGAGGAGCTACAGCATCCAAAGTTGTCTTCAATGAGGATGTAAATCTATTTATAATACCAAAAGTCACATAAATAATTTTACAATTTCTTACAGAAACAGAAACTCATCAAGTTTCTTTCTCCTTTGCAGATTCTTCTTCTTCAGAATTGTAAAATTATTCATGTGACTTTTGATATTATAATTATTTGAAACCAAGGAGTGTTTTTGCGTTCACCCTTACATAAAAACATATATCAATATTGCAATGTGCTGCCGCGCGCGCACACACCACGCACATTGACAGGCTACCCCAGGTGATCCGGCCCATCAGATTATAACATGCAGCGGATAATCTGAACATCATGTCATCCACGTGAGCTCTGTTCCACATGATGCAGTGTCTGTCCTGTGGTGCACTGTCCACAAGACGCGTGTCGGGCAGGACACGCGTGGACTTGATAAGAGCGCCCTGCTTCTCATTCATGTCATTTCATAACTGTATGTCTGTAACCATGGGTCATCTACAGAGGAACAAACGGTTCATGCTTGTATTGCCCGCTTGATGAGAGGGATTCAATAAAATACAATGTTTTTATATGGTGTGCAGCTTTATTTTTTAAATATGTCCATGTCCTTCTTGATATCAGGCATTTTCCTGCATCTTTTACAGGACAGCGATGGTAGCTCAGTGGTAAAGTTTTGACTAGCAATCAGAGCTTTTGGAAAGTGCAGGTTTGAATCCTGTGGATGGCATGTATTTTTTTATACTTTTGATTTTCACAGCAGCTGCATGATGTGGTTAACTGTTGCAGCATGTATTTTTTTTATTTATTTTTCTTCACAACACAGACTAAAACAGTTAAATGTAGTCTATTAAACATTAGGTCTCTCTCTTCTAAGTCCCTGTTGGTAAATGATATAATAATTGATCAACATATTGATTTATTCTGCCTTACAGAAACCTGGTTACAGCAGGATGAATATGTTAGTTTAAATGAGTCAACTCCCCCGAGTCACACTAACTGTCAGAATGCTCGTAGCACGGGCCAAGGCGGAGGATTATCAGCAATCTTCCATTCCAGCTTATTAATTAATCAAAAACCCAGACAGAGCTTTAATTCATTTGAAAGCTTGACTCTTAGTCTTGTCCATCCAAATTGGAAGTCCCAAAAAACAGTTTTATTTGTTATTATCTATCGTCCACCTGGTCGTTACTGTGAGTTTCTCTGTGAATTTTCAGACCTTTTGTCTGACTTAGTGCTTAGCTCAGATAAGATAATTATAGTGGGCGATTTTAACATCCACACGGATGCTGAGAATGACAGCCTCAACACTGCATTTAATCTATTATTAGACTCTATTGGCTTTGCTCAAAATGTAAATGAGTCCACCCACCACTTTAATCATATCTTAGATCTTGTTCTGACTTATGGTATGGAAATAGAAGACTTAACAGTATTCCCTGAAAACTCCCTTCTGTCTGATCATTTCTTAATAACATTTACATTTACTCTGATGGACTACCCAGCAGTGGGGAATAAGTTTCATTACACTAGAAGTTTTTCAGAAAGCGCTGTAACTAGGTTTAAGGATAGGATTCCTTCTTTATGTTCCCTAATGCAATATACCAACACAGTGCAGAGTAGCTACCTAAACTCTGTAAGTGAGATAGAGTATCTCGTCAATAGTTTTACATCCTCATTGAAGACAACTTTGGATGCTGTAGCTCCTCTGAAAAAGAGAGCTTTAAATCAGAAGTGCCTGACTCCGTGGTATAACTCACAAACTCGCAGCTTAAAGCAGATAACCCGTAAGTTGGAGAGGAAATGGCGTCTCACTAATTTAGAAGAAGCTAGGACATCTTACTACTCATCACTAATTGAAGAAAATAAGAACAACCCCAGGTTTCTTTTCAGCACTGTAGCCAGGCTGACAAAGAGTCAGAGCTCTGTTGAGCTGAGTATTCCATTAACTTTAACTAGTAATGACTTCATGACTTTCTTTGCTAACAAAATTTTAACTATTAGAGAAAAAATTACTCATAACCATCCCAAAGACGTATCGTTATCTTTGGCTGCTTTCAGTGATGCTGGTATTTGGTTAGACTCTTTCTCTCAGATTGTTCTGTCAGAGTTATTTTCATGAGTTACTTTATCCAAACCATCAACATGTCTATTAGACCCCATTCCTACCAGGCTGCTCAAGGAAGCCCTACCATTATTTAATGCTTCGATCCTAAATATGATCAATCTATCTTTGTTAGTTGGCTATGTACCACAGGCTTTTAAGGTGGCAGTAATTAAACCATTACTTAAAAAGCCATCACTTGACCCAGCTATCTTAGCTAATTATAGGCCAATCTCCAACCTTCCTTTTCTCTCAAAAATTCTTGAAAGGGTAGTTGTAAAACAGCTAACTGATCATCTGCAGAGGAATGGTCTATTTGAAGAGTTTCAGTCAGGTTTTAGAATTCATCGTAGTACAGAAACAGCATTAGTGAAGGTTACAAATGATCTTCTTATGGCCTCAGACAGTGGACTCATCTCTGTGCTTGTTCTGTTAGACCTCAGTGCTGCTTTTGATACTGTTGACCATAAAATTTTATTACAGAGATTAGAGCATGCCATAGGTATTAAAGGCACTGCGCTGCGGTGGTTTGAATCATATTTCTCTAATAGATTACAATTTGTTCATGTAAATGGGGAATCTTCTTCACAGACTAAGGTTAATTATGGAGTTCCACAAGGTTCTGTGCTAGGACCAATTTTATTCACTTTATACATGCTTCCCTTAGGCAGTATTATTAGACGGTATTGCTTAAATTTTCATTGTTACGCAGATGATACCCAGCTTTATCTATCCATGAAGCCAGAGGACACACACCAATTAGCTAAACTGCAGGATTGTCTTACAGACATAAAGACATGGATGACCTCTAATTTCCTGCTTTTAAACTCAGATAAAACTGAAGTTATTGTACTTGGCCCCACAAATCTTAGAAACATGGTGTCTAACCAGATCCTTACTCTGGATGGCATTACCCTGACCTCTAGTAATACTGTGAGAAATCTTGGAGTCATTTTTGATCAGGATATGTCATTCAAAGCGCATATTAAACAAATATGTAGGACTGCTTTTTTGCATTTACGCAATATCTCTAAAATTAGAAAGGTCTTGTCTCAGAGTGATGCTGAAAAACTAATTCATGCATTTATTTCCTCTAGGCTGGACTATTATAATTCATTATTATCAGGTTGTCCTAAAAGTTCCCTGAAAAGCCTTCAGTTAATTCAAAATGCTGCAGCTAGAGTACTAACGGGGACTAGAAGGAGAGAGCATATCTCACCCATATTGGCATCTCTTCATTGGCTTCCTGTTAATTCTAGAACAGAATTTAAAATTCTTCTTCTTACTTATAAGGTTTTGAATAATCAGGTCCCATCTTATATTAGGGACCTCGTAGTACCATATCACCCCAATAGAGCGCTTCGCTCTCAGACTGCAGGCTTACTTGTAGTTCCTAGGGTTTGTAAGAGTAGAATGGGAGGCAGAGCCTTCAGCTTTCAGGCTCCTCTCCTGTGGAACCAGCTCCCAATTCAGATCAGGGAGACAGACACCCTCTCTACTTTTAAGATTAGGCTTAAAACTTTCCTTTTTGCTAAAGCTTATAGTTAGGGCTGGATCAGGTGACCCTGAACTATCCCTTAGTTATGCTGCTATAGATTTAGACTGCTGGGGGGTTCCCATGATGCAGAGTGTTTCTTTCTCTTTTTGCTCTGTATGCACCACTCTGCATTTAATCATTAGTGATTGATCTCTGCTCCCCTCCACAGCATGTCTTTTTCCTGGTTCTCTCCCTCAGCCCCAACCAGTCCCAGCAGAAGACTGCCCCTCCCTGAGCCTGGTTCTGCTGGAGGTTTCTTCCTGTTAAAAGGGAGTTTTTCCTTCGCATTGTAGCCAAGTGCTGGCTCACAGGGGGTCGTTTTGACCGTTGGGGTTTTACGTAATTATTGTATGGCCTCGCCTTACAATATACGAGGTCTCTTAGATAATAAACCGACCCTTTTATTATTTTTTTTAACTATATGGATTTGAATGACATGCGATTACACCAATCATGCTTGAACCCTCATGCGCATGCGTGAGTTTTTTCACGCGTGTCGGTGACGTCATTTCCCTGTGGGCAGGCCTTGAGTGAGATGTGGTCCCGCCCTCTCGGCTGAATTCCTTTGTTTCACACGCTGCTCGAGACGGCGCGCGTTGCTTTATCAAAATTTTTTCTGGACCTGTGAGGAATATCCGAGTGGACACTATTCGAGAAATTAAGCTGGTTTTCTGTGAAAAGTTTAACGGCTGATGAGAGATTATGGGGTGTTTCTGTCGGTGTAAGGACTTCCCACGGAGCGGGACGTCCTGCAGCGCTTCCAGGCGCTGTCGTCGGCCTGTTTCGAGCTGAAACCATCCTAATTTAAGGCTTAATTCACCCAGGACATCGTGAGAGAACAGAGAAGATTCAGAAGAGGCCGGCATGAGGAATTTATGCGGACATTCCACTGTTTAAGGACATTTTTTTAATGAAAGACGTACGCGCAAATTCGCCGAGTCGTTTCCGTGACGACTCGGCAAATCTGTGTGCGCCGCGACAGGAAAAACACCTCCGTGTTGAAAACCATTTGTAGAATTCAGGCGGCTTTTAATGGCTTTCAACAAGTGAGTAACTGAGAAATTGTTTAACAGCTTGGGCATGTTCCAGCTTGCCCGTTAAGATTTCCAACGGAGGTGTTTTTCCTGCCGCGACCCCCCGCGGTCGGGTCCAGCCCGACATGCGACTCTGCCCGCACGTTCTTTCATTACAAAATGACCGTTAACAATGGAATGTCCGAATAAACTCCTCATGCCGACTTCTTCTGAAAGTTCTCTGTTCTCTGACGACTTACTGCATCAACAGAGCCTGAAATGTGGAAGTTTTCAACTTGAAACGGCGAGACGCTGCCGCCTCGAAGCGCAGATCGCCGTCAGGCGCCGTGGACCGTCCTTAAAGCGACACTACCAGACCAAAATCTCTCATCAGCCGTTAAAATTTTTACCGAAAACCAGCTGAATTTATTGAATGGTGTCCACTCAGTTGTGCCTTACAGTTTTGAAAAATTTTTTATCAAACAAAGCAACAGTCTCTGAGCCATTCCTAAACAATGAAAAAAATCGACGAGCGGGTGGACGACTCCTCACTCAAAGACTGCCCACAGGTGAATGACGTAACCGACAGGTGTGAAAAAACTCTTGCATGCCCACGAGGGTTCAAGCATGTCTGATGTAATCACACGTGATTCAAATCCATATGGTTTTTGAAAAAAATAATAAGGTCGGATACTTTTCTAATAGACCTCGTAAAGCGCCTTGGGGCAACTGTTTGTTGTGATTTGGCGCTATATAAATAAAATTGATTGATTGATTGACAACAGCTGTGCAGTGTGACTACACGTCGCGCAGCTGCTCGCACTGTGTTCACACATGCACAAACCATCGCAGTGGCATTGTGCACACCTGCCTGTTGGCTTGATGTTTTCATGGTACACTCACATGAGCTGTTCCGCCGTGAGTCGCCCTGAGTTGTACTTATTTGTACTATGTGTGAATGGGCCCTAAAGATAGGGATTTTTCCTGACTTTTACTTTTGACCTATGATCTTGAAAATTGACTTACTTCTTGCCTATAAGGACATGAATCTTCAGTAAAAATTTCTCAATATATGGAAAATTGTGGGCTCCAGGCTGTTCACAAACAAACAGGGGCAAAACATAACCTCCTCCAACTTCATTGGCGGAGGTAGGTAGATTACCAGTGCTTAAAATGAAACAGAGTCAGTAAAAAAAAGGCTATATAATCTTTGCAAATTTTTCTTGGACATGTCCCCAGAGCATTTGTAGAGCCGTGTCTTCTGGACACCAAATCAAGTCCCTGCCCCCACCACCCCATTCTTAACATGAACACGCCTTACAGTAGCATGAGTGTTTGCAATTTGCCATATTGAAATATGTCATATTCTAATCCAATTACATTTTTTTCCACAAATCTGATTGGTTAGGGCCCTGTCCCACTGGCGTTTAGGAGGATTTGCGCATGAAATGAGGAGACAAAAGCTGAGTGTCCGCAACAAAGATGGGTGGAAATGACAAATGTCCCGGGGTGGATCAGCGAATACATGAGGAAGATAGCGGATATAACAGGGAACAGAAGCGAAGGCAACCGCGGAGGCGCCCCCATGAGGGGCACAGCGGCCGTGATGCACTCGCTCCATCTGTGCCCACTCTGTCTGCACGCGCAACATACCATTTGTGACCATGATGTGGCGATGCTGGGCACGCATCATATCTGTTTTGCACACTGTCCCGGTCCGCCACCAAGCCGCGCCAACCCGTCGGTTGCGGATATCAGCGGATGACAGGGGATACGCGGCGCTCATGGTTGTGTATGTCCTGCGTATGTCTTCAGTACGTGTTCAGGCAGTGATGTGGATCTCATCCACAGCAGGATTTTTGAGCGGCTCAAAAATCCTGGCTGTGGACATGCGTGCCTCTGCGGATGATCACGGACGTGTTCCGATGGCAGCCGACTCATACAGGAATGTTACACAGTTATTGCGGTTGTTTTGCGGATGTGGGCCACTTTTGTGCGCATTCCATCCGCAAATCCTCCTAAACACCAGTGGGACAGGGCCCTTAATCGTGTGGATTTCATACCATAAAATATTGCATGGACAGTGGCAAATATTTAAAACTGTTTCACATTTGATGTGTTACTCTGTGCCCTAACCACGTGTGCGCTGCTACACAGATGTCATTAATGGCGCTGCCGGCTGAGAGAGAGACAAAGTGACGTACCGACAACGATTCCGAAATGGATTCATTTAATCTACCATACGAAAGTATTGATGTGGATTCTGCTCACAGAATTTCCAGTTTGGCATGAAGACGATGTTGCTATGGTAAGCTTTGATGAGCCGACCACACCCTTTGTCTGCTTAAGAGTTTTATCGAACTATTTTATTATGCGGATTAAGATGTAGCCTTCACTAGTGGACACGGATCCGGACGTTAATGCTGGATTACTGTCATAAATAGGCATTTTGTAAAACTCAATTTGCAACCATAAAATCTGGCATTAATGTCCACAAATCATCAGACACAACAGGGTTTTTCCCTAATTTTACTACCAAAATGTACATTTTTATGCCTGCATGAGACCCCTGAACACTCGCTAAATATATCTATATATATGTATAACTCTGGAACAAATAGCACAAACAGTGTTGTAAAGGACAATAAGCAGGGTGTTAAGAGAGCAAACTTCACTTTTCACATGAATGACAAGAACAGGATGAGATCCTGGCTGAAGGCAATTCTCATCGTAAATAACGGTGAAATCACTTGAGATTTTCACGTTTACATAAAACAAACACAATAACAATGTCTAAAAACCCAGAAAATATATTCATGAGAGTTTTAGGCACAATATTCAAAAGTTTTAACTTGCGATGTTGGTGCCATTGTCCGTGTGCAGCAGTTAAATTAGTGTTTTCAGAGGGTCCTGTAGAAGTTCACCATGTTGTTGACATCTCACAGTGCTGTCACCTCTTTGAGATCTTGCGAGATTTACACAAGATTTGAAACCTCAATAGGGCGAATACAAGACTGTGTAACAACCACTTTTGTTTGTCACAGAGTGGTTTGTGGAAATTGTTCCACGTTGTCATTGATTTCCTTTGGCAAATTGTCCCAAGCCAAACCTTTAGCTGCATCCATATTTTATAGGCAGCCTCTATTGTGCTTTTTTGGCTTCTGTGAAATGTGTCAAGCACTTAACAATAACAGCACTGCTCATTGCCAGTCAGTTCAGATGAGACTGTGCAGCTGTGAAGCGGCGGAGATAAACACTGCACCGGAGAAAATACAACAAAACAGAAAAGCGCACAAATAGTTTTTGATTGGAGCTGACGTACACTTTGTGTCGGTGCTGTACTCAGTCACAATGACTTGTATGGATCCAGTTGTTTGCCTTTGAGTGTGCTTAGCTGTGGGTTTTTGTGTGGATATGTTTTGTCATGTTAGCATGAAGAGAGTGACATGAAGAGACAAAAGATCAAAAGATGCAGAAGCTGCTGTAATCCAGCTATGTGGATCTGTTTCCTGTAGCTGTTGATGTTTCCGGGCTAATCTGTTAATTATTACTCTGGCACTGATGCTAAATCCTCAAAGGATCCTGCACACAAACACATTTTCAACCCTGCACCCCCATCAACATTAAAATATTGCTTCCTAACATGCACACACACAAACATACGCATAGATTACTGAAACACAGCTGGAAACGCACTCAAATGCACAAATTCATTGTTCTCTTGCTTTCAAGTTTAAAGCTGCAGTATGTAGGGCATAATGTCATCTGGTGATGAAGTTGCAGATTGTATTATTCTGTCATCAGTCACAATTTTGTTGTTTCCCTTCCAGTTTTTGGTCCTTTGGCAATGCGGATTCATGCTCCTTTCTCTTCTCTTTTAACCCTCTGGAGATCACACATGCACGACCACATCCACACCTTCAGTAATTCCCCTTTTTATTTGGTAGTTGCATTTTTATGTGTTGCATGTCAAAATGTTTACAACATTCTCAACATTCTGAATGTGAGACATATATTTGTGTAGAACACTGTGTAAAATATAATTTGGCTCTAAAGCTTAAAAAAAAAAAAAAAAACTTAAAAATACTTAGTGAAAACACCCTTTTATTCATGTGGATCAACTGTTTTGGTGCTAGGAATTGGTTCAGCAAAGTCTTTGGATCACAAGACTATTGTAATATATGAAAAACACTTTAGATTAATGTACAGTAAATGTCTACAATTCTGGCTTCTGGCATTGACTGTGAGTGATAGACAGTGGTGGGTACAGATAACCAAAAAATGAACTTTGATAACAGATAATCAGATAACTGAAAAGTTATCTTCAATAAAGCTAAAACGATAAACCACCCAAAAATGTATCGGAAGTTACAGATAACCGATAAATTCCAGTATTCTCTCTGGTACACTTGCAACTACTAAACAAGCTGATTTTGAGTTTTAACACAACGATCACTTTTGGATGTATCAAAAGCAACAGCAGACCCAAACAATGAGTTAGCACTTTTGTCCTTGAGTGTCCTGCCCCCTGCTGGAAGCTTCAGTTTACTACATGGCTCCCAGCACAGAAGCAACTGAGAAGAGCCGCAAAGCTCAACTCTCTACCCAATCACAGTGCTGCCATCAGGCCGAGGTCTTGGAAAATAAAGCAGTGCTCAGTTATGGTTTGGTGTATAAATAAAATGAATACTGATAGAATAACTCCATTAATGTCAATTCTGTCATTTGTGCAAAGTTAAGATATAACATAAATCTTTTAATTTTGAATAATGCACTAATTCTGAAGTTTTGTAACAAACACAGACAGATGGCATTCTGGATAAAATGTGCCTCGGCTACACTGATTGGTTGATTCATTCTATGTAAACCAGCACATTAATGTGAGGTGTGTCATGTGCTGGTGTTTACAGATAAATGTGCTTTTGTAAAATATTTTTTATTTGTAAAAAAAAAAAAAAAAAAAAAGCCAAGTTGTAATTAGATAACCGTCTGATATAACCGTTGTCAAAATAAATATAACACTGCCATGATCTACTGGTGCCAGTGTGAGTTTTGGCCCTTTTTCAGCTGATTTTTCATTTGTGTGAGAATTTTTTGGATTGCACAAGTTTCAGGTTAATCGAGTGTCCTGCATCGTTTAGTATACGTGGAGTAATGAGCAGCGTTTAACATCTCACGACCACCTCTCGCACTGTGCCTGTGCAAACACCGCAGACCTGTCTTGTAATGTTTTTTGTTTTGTTTTGTTTTTTAAACTTTGATGTCTCACATCAAGAGTTTTTGTAAATTAAGTTTGGAAAAAAAAGCTTCTGTTTACGTTTTGCTTCTGGAAACACAAGTCCGACATGTGGTTTTTGAACGTACAATGTGTGTGAGAACATAAATCATACACTCTGAACTTTTACACTGTGCGGTTCTGTGGTACAGTTTGAGGTGGAACCGAGTACAGTGATTGAAAATATCATAGTGTCTGCCCAGCTTCAGTCTGAATACTGCCATGAACACTACTGGCCAGTAGATGGCAGTAGTGAAAACTTGCAAACACAATATTCCAGCTAATCTGTGTTGCTACTTGCTACGTTTAAGATGCGTGGAATTTAATAAAAGCAAACACCATAACAATGTCTATAAACCCAAAGAATATATTCACAAGAGTTTTAGGCATTAGAGTTTATTGCTGTTGTCCTGATCAGAGTGTCTCAAATGCATTCTCCTGTCGTGACGTACTGAGATTATCCTATCACCCATAAGGCACCTGGACACAGCATGCCCACACTAAAACCTTAAAAATTAGCTATTACTTTAAAACTAAAACATATATCTGATATTTTCACTTTATAAAACTTCAGAAGTGACGTTAATTTAAACTTCTCCGAAATAAGTTTGGTTAAAATTTGAACCATAAGTTAAAAATGTATGCCTCTGGATGACTTGGGTGATATTGGCCATGTATCAGTATGGGGTTAAAAGAAATTAGTTTTTTTTTTTTTTTTTTTTTTTTTTGTGGCCAGTTCTCTGCCTGCAGAGGATAGAGCAGTTTCTTCTAGAAGCAGCTCTCAACTGTTTGCAGAGGGTAGGACTACACATCTGTTCACCATTGTTTACCACCTTAATGGTCTAAAAATTATCGGACAAAATTTATTGGAAGATAATTAGTCCAATAATGTTTTTCAGAGTTATCTGAAAAGATAATCCAATAATGAAAACTTTATCTTCGATAATTATCGGTTATCGGAACTGTGCCCACCACTGGTGATAGCTTGTCTGCAGGGAAGATATAAACTACAGTGAAGAAGTTGTCATTTCAGGAAGTGACCGTCCGAAGTCTCTGTGACATTCAACCACTGATTTATTAATAGAAATATGAAGAAAATTTGCCAGCATGTCCATGAACTCCAGAGGGAGCAATTTGTATGATCCCCATTTCACAAAAATGAGGGTTCCAAACTTGTAGCCATTGATTCTGCTTTTTTCTTGAGTCTTATGTCTGCACAGAAATGCCAAAGGTGTAATATGTCCCTTGTGGGCTCCTGTATCAAAATGGTGCTGCAACACGGCAGCCTCCATGAGGGGCTTCACACCCAGGTTGCTATGGAATGCTCATTCAGACCTTATGAGAACATTTAGTAGATTTGTTAATATAGGTAATTATACACCAAAGCACAGATGGTTGTGAATGCTACATTCCATTTCTGCTAAGAAACCATAGTAAATCCTACATACTATAGCTTTAAAATTCCTTTCATTTCCTCCTCTCTCCTTGTGCCAGCTTTCTAAAAATGATCTGACTGCACACTGCTTGCTGTTGCTTTTATGGATTGAAATTCTCTTACTGATTAGTGATGGAGTAACACTAATCCCTCATTACATCAGAGTATTTTCGGAACATTTCCTCAATTCTTAATGTCAGTTTTTTGAGCACATCTTTGAGGTTGATGTGATACTGAACAATACTGTGCAAACATTTTAGTAACTCCAGACATTTATTTAAAATGTAGTATTTATTTTTCATCAGTGGTCAACAAGAAAAAAAGATCCCCAAATGCACAATGCAGCGGAACTATCGTTGCTAGTTTTCAACCAATGTCAGTTGCCCGTGCTCTTTAAATGGCAAATTAGCGTGCAGATATTTGTCTAAAAATGAGATGTGGTTAGGTGCAACGCTAGTGCACCATAAACCACCCAAATGCTGGTGTAAAGTCGAGCACAGTGTTTTTCTGCTTCGTATCTGGAACAGTATTCAGATATGGTTCACAACATGTATACAGTTTACACAGTGAAAAAATTGTTGAAGGAAATAAAAGTAACTGAGTCAGTATTAAACTAAGTAAGTCCTTTTGGCTTCTCCCTTTTTAAACAGGGTCACCACAGCAGATCCGAGATGGATCTGCATGTTGATATGGCACGTTTTACACCGGATGCCCTTCGTGACTCAACTCCACATTACATGGAGGATGGGCATGGGTGTTATTGAACCAGGGACCATTGTTGAACCACCATTTCTTGGTGGTGTATTGTGGAAACAAGTGCACCTACAACTTGGCCACCACCCTGCAAGTAAAAGTAAAAATTAATGCAAAAGAATACACTGCTTCACCTTGGTGCTTCACCACAGGGAGCTTTGGTAGCTGCTCTTTGCTCAAGTGCTTTGACACATCACACAGATCTGTTAACTTGCCAGATAACCTCTTACTTCCTTGCTTTCTAAAAACCTGTGCACCAGGCCCCAGTGCAACCAGGCTCTTAAAGGGGATGACAGATGACAATCTGATTAGTTTGTTTCATTTTATTCCCAAAATATATCAATGACCAAAGTACTTTTGTGACAACGTTGACTGTGCCACAGCTGTTGAGGTTATAAGCTGTTTATAGTTTTAATATCTGCACCCAAGCCACCACCTAGCCTGTTAGCTGGAGCCAGCTTTGTCATGTTGAGATAGGATAGACTAGCATTAGTTCATTCCACCTAGGTACTGCCTCCTGGTCTCACTTAACTCATGGCTAAACCCATAAGTAGGTTTTAAGCCCCTTTCACACCGGGCCTGCTTTGAGTTACTTCATGTGATGTCATGATGATGCAGAAATGTCTGTGTCAGCTGCGCGCAGCAGGGGGGCAGAGAGGAGGTGACAGCACAGAGGAGGTGCTGCAGACAGTCTGTCTGCACAGCCCAGTCTCACATTTTTTTTTCGTGCTCCCGTGATGAAATGAGTCAAATTTTCGTGACGGGTTTTTTTTAACTCACTATTACTAACCCTACTCCTACCCCTAACTTTAACCGTAATCTAATCCTACTCCTTTCCCCCACCCTAACCATAACCACCCCCCCCCCCCCCCCGCTTCACTTTTTAAATTTGTGCAGTCATCACGGAATGAATTAAAATGAATTCCTGCTACGGTGACGAAAATGAGGCGCCTTTCGTCACAATATCACGAACCAAAAGATTAATGTATATTCCATGCTGCTGAAGCATTACTTGCCATGTGACTGGGTTGGTCTGCAGGTCCTCTGCACAGAGGAATCAGAGTGCACAGTTTGGCTGCAGTCAGACTGTGCACTCTGATTTCTCTTCTTGTTTATATTTGTTCTTGTGCAGGGCTGCAGGTCTGCGCTCTGAGTTCTGTTCTAGTTTATCTTTCTTCCTTCGAGCTGCGTGCGCGTGCGAATGAACCGTCTCTGTGTAAATGTGATGTCTGGAGTTATACTTGATGTGGTCATGTCCTGTCTCTGGCAATCAGTCTATGAGCAGGACTTATGTCCTTTTGTCCTTTATTTAACACAGTGATGAGAGAGTTTGAGGGGAGAGTGAGGAACTGCCTGCAGCCAGCCAGCTTTTTTTTTTATTTTTATTTTTTATTGTTCACATGTGCGTGGCCGAACGAATTGTCCGTGAGTGGACTGGAGATGTCTGGACTTTTTACTGGATGTGGACATGTCCTGTCTCTGGCAGTCAGTTTGTGAGCAGGACTTTATTTAAACACATCTGTGAGAGAAGAGCGAGAAGCTACAGCAGCTGCCAGGCTGCAATCAGCATTTTTTTTTTTTCTGTACTCTTTTTTGAGCGTGTAGTTTTACTGCATTGTGTACATGGTATAAAACAATCCTGAGTGATTTATACTTCGGGAACAATGGAACACAGCATGAATCATAAATTGGCATCAGGAAACGTTGTCCTGTGAGGGTGTGGCTTCCGGTCACGTTGAATGTCGTTGCGTTGCCCTGACTTGTGTTGAAACCACTTAATTTCTGCGTCCTGTGCTTGACGTAGAAAAAATTAAACATGTTTAATTTTTGGCGTCCGATTCACTTCGTCCTTTGCGTCCCTCGTGCTGTTGTGGTGTTGAGCTACATCATCTCTGCACTGGGTTGCTTCCACGTGGTGTCGTCATGAGGCCGCATGACGCAAGTCGGTGTCGGCCTGGTGTGAACGGGGCTGTACAAGTATAGCAGAGTCAGACCCTGCCAACATTGCGACATCCAGAGCCATTCATGTCACTTATTTCTTAGTACAAATGGGGACAATTAACATATCTTAACATGTCTATACTCCTCCCACTTGTCACTGAGGGCTCCCAGGGCCAATTAATACAAAGCTTTGTGTCTCTACGCCTCCCACTTGACACTTACATCTCATAGTGAACATTTCTGTTTTGAAAAGACATTTAACTCCCAAGCCACTTTCATATGTATCACTTAAGAGCCAATAATGCAAATCAGCATGAAAATTGTATGTGTAATTAACGTGTACAAGTCACTGAAAAGAAATATCACTTTTTAAACCTGTTTAAAAAATTTGAAACACCAGCACGAGTTCAATACTTTGTCATAATAACACTTTTTTCAGGATAAATATCATCATGTGATACAGGTTCTAATAGATTAATTTTAGAATTTAAATAGAACACAAACACTATCCTTCAAATAAAATGACCATGAACAACAAAATAATAACTGCTGCAGGTAATATAAATCACTGACATCAAACAGGGCTTGTTCACTAGTTTTCCTCAAAAGCACCAATCTTTTTCAGAACATTGCCTGTGGGATACATGTGTCAAAGCTTGGAATCAAATTTTGTTAACACAAATGGCCAAAAAATGATCATTAAATGAAATAAAGGCAACATCTCTACCTACATTCTACTATAGCCAAAATAATCAAGACTAATTAGGTATTATCATGCACATTAGATTAAAGAATAGGATGAATAATTAATTAGTTACAGAATGAGAAAAAGTCACAAATTCTCATGCAATGTGGAAAATCAAAACAATTTCCACTTAGTCTTGAACAAACACCTGCCCGCTGAGCTCCTAAATCCCACTACACAGAAAAATAAAAAACAGTGTCCTGTCTTTCTGTTGCCAGAATGTCAGGTTTTCTTTGTTTTGTTGCTGCCTATTTGTACATATTGATTAGACATTACACAGTTTTTTTTTTTTTTTTTTCGTGTGGTATTGCATTACAATTTGCTTTTAAATTGCATGTGTGAATGTGCCTTGCTGGTTACAGGATTTTCAACAGAAATACTCACTGGGAGGATTAAGTGACATGCAGGAGGTGTGGAGACACACCCCTTTATGGTAATTGCCCTCATTCATCCTGGGGAAATATATATGTAATATGTGAGCTGCCCACATGTCACATAACCTATGGGTGCTGTCACAGAGGGTTTACTCATTATTACAGTCTACCTTCTGTTCCCCAATAATATTAATGTGTTTGCACCTGCACAAATCAATCACACCAAGGTGGGAAAACCAACTATGGTCTGTTTTAAGTGGACTGAAAAGTAGGCCTGTGAAAATACACCTCAGAAATCGATGCAGTTGGCCTTCAGTCTCTTTGGTTATGCTCCAACTGCTTTTTATTTGAAATCCACAAAATTTCATTTTACTTTCTATACATTTTTGATGCCGCTTTTATTTTAATAGTGACCAATTTGTCTTAAATCACATTTTCTATGATGCTAAAAAAAAACCCCCACAAATGTGTTATTTTTATTGCACGCCAAGTGCTTGGATCCATTTATGATGAAATAACTTAGCATACTATTAGCACATATTAACTTGATGTATGGCTTAAATCAATTTCCCCAACATTATGCCGCAATACAGAAAATAAGAGACAGAAGAGAAAAAGAGATGGGAAAAAATAGCATAATGAATGTGGTCAAACATAAAAGCATGAAGGCCGATGCCAGAATTTGAAGCAGCACAAATTCATAGCCTGCACTCATCACCTGAGACGTTGCCATGGTGACACCGCAGGGATGTGCCACCCACTAATGCTGCCTAAATGTTTTCTTGGCTTAAGTGTCACCTTTTGTGCCCTGATCCTTATCCTTAGAGGAGGCAATAAATAAGAGTGGAGTGGACCAGAGTGCTGCTTTTTTCAGTCTTTATTGTGCAATGTTATGCTGGAGATTGGGACTGCTTAAAAAAAAAAAAATCTTATTTGGACATGGTACCGTTCTTACCTTCCAAGGGATAAATAATAAAAATTACGTGCAACTGGTAGAAGTGGGTGCAGGTGGGGTTTACAAATGTAACGCATGTATGTATTTTTATGCCCCACTCAATGACGTGTGGGAGCATTATGTTATTTATGTCTGTCCATCCATCCACCTGTCTGTAAACCTTTCCTATCCAGACAAGAACTAAAGATTACATTGTCTGACTGAAACCATTTATTGGGGAAGGTTCCTTTTGAAAATGAGGGTTGTCCGTCATCCAATATGGCCACCACGGCCACTATCTTGATTTTTGTTTCCATGCAAAAAACACCTTGCGTGATTGAAACCTTGTTGTTGGTGGTGTGGCTTCATGGTGGCTTAATGGTTAACACTGTTGCCTCACAACAAGACGTTCATGGGATTGCTTCCCACCAGGTCCTTTCTGTGTGAAGTTTGTTCCTTCCTGTTAAAAGGGAGTTTTCCTTCCCACTGTCGCCAAGTGCTTGCTCACAGGGGGTCGTTTTGACCGTTGGGGATTTTCCGTAATTATTGTATGGCTTTGCCTTACAATATAAAGCGCCTTGGGGCAACTGTTTGTTGTGATTTGGCGCTATATAAATAAAATTGATTTGATTTGATTTGAAGTCTGCATGTTCTCCCTGTGTTCATGTGAGTTCCCTCCGGGTGCTCCAGTTTCCTCCTGTTTCCAAAGACATGCAGGTTACATGAATTGGAAACTTGACCATAAGTGTGCATGTGTTTGTGACTGCGTTTGTTTCTCTATATGTGGCTGTGCGATAGACTGTCATCCTGTCCAGGGTGCATTCTGCCTTTTGCCCTATGGCTGCTGGGATTGGCTCCACCCCCCCACCCCCATGACCCTTAATTGGAGTGAGTGGGTATAGAGAATGAATGAATGTTGGTGGTGTATTCGGGAAAAGTAGAGGAAGGTTTGTTTTGAAAATCTTTGTTGCCTGTTGTCCAATATGGCCACTATGTATGCCATTTTGATTTTGTTTTCACTTAACACCTAGAGCACAGCTCATCTGATTGACACCACTTCTTGATGGTAAATTCGGGGAGGCTCGAAGAATGTTGCTATCAAAAATGGGAGTCAGCTATCATCCAATATGGCCTTCACCAGCGGCATCTTGATTTTTATGTCCATATAATAACTTAATTTCTTGGTGGTCTATTAACAGAGGTTAGATGAACACTCCTTTCCAAAATGGCTGTTGTCTGTTATCCAGTGTGGCCACCACAGACATGATCTTGATTTTTGTTTCTGCCATTAAATAAAGAACACCTCATCTGACTCAAATCATTTCTTGGTGGTATATAGGAGGTGGCTACTTGGAGTATCCTTTTGAAAATGGTGGCCAATACATCATATACCAATTGTAAAGCAGCATTTCCTACAAATAATCCACATACAGCACCAGTCTTTCCCTGTAGAAATAATTTCAACACTTCATTATCTCCCCAGTATAAAACCAAACATCAGCATGACATATGAGAGGGACCATATGCCACACTTTGCCACATTTTGCATATGCACTTGGTTGTTGTTTAAAATTGCTTTTCTTGGTGCAGCTGGAGCCCAACAAGTAGTAGATTTAAAATATATATGAAGCTTATAATCTAAATTAGTCTATTTGGCTCATAATGTGTTGTTTGTCTGTATTGGATTTTGAACCGCGTCTTCAACAATTCCTGACACTGTGATTGTTTCTTGGTGTGTAAACAGGCATTATTGCCAAATAATGTTCCAAAAAGCACATTCATTCTCATTTTATATGGATTATAACACAATGACACATAAAATTTAATTTCAAATCTGTTTCTCATCTGTTTTGTGAATCGAGATTTTACTTAATTTTCACTCATTGACTTTGCTTCTCTGTTTTTGGTTTGTGAAATATAGACCAGGCTCAGATTGGCTGTAAAAACCTTGTAAATATTGAACTACTTGAAGACCTAGAAAAACAAATCTGATTGCAAAGGACGGAGCCAAAAACTAATCATGTCTTTGCTGCCAGCATCTGGCCATGCATCGGTAAACCTGCAACAATACCGGGGAATTCATTTTTTGCCCTTTGCACAAAGGTCTAATGAATCTAACAGGCAGATTTATTAAATCTTTTGTGGGTAATTTTGTATGCATTCTGCAGTTCAATCTGCAGGCGAGTATATCACTCAACTTAAACTACAAACAGTCACGGTTCTCAAGGCAGAAGCCAGGATAGCCTAGAACAACTGAGGATAGTTCAATCACGGACAATTTATAATACATGGCTGTGCATTTAGATTAGACAGAAATACACATACTCCTTTAAATATAGCCCAAAGAGTGTAAGTAGAATTAAAGATTCTGTCATTACAGCACTTCAAGCTGATAATGAGTGTAAACACATGCAACAGAGCAGTAGTCAGCTGCCTTCTCTTACTTTTCACATCAAACTACAAACCAAAATCTATGTACCTTTTAAAAAAAATTACTTAATGTACGCCCTTCTATGCTAAGACCTTATGGCCTATGTAGGACTTACTTTCTGCACTAGCTGTTATGTCACAATGTAACAAAGTTCCTTACTGAAAATACATTTTCTATGAATCTATTATGGTATCAGACGACTGGTGTAGAAATGCAGTGGAAAAAAATTGAAAGAAATATGACATTTTACTAATCATGAACTAAGCCCCATTCTCACTTTCATGGATATACTGATTTAAAACATTGTCTTTACCTTGGAAAACCTTTGAGGGTGTGGGAGTGTGTATATGATGAATCTACTTATTTTGTAAGTGTGCCATATATTCTTGGTATAGTCATGGTAGGACTTACACAATATCTGAAAATTTCTCTTTTACCATCACAAACTTTGACATACAATGGTAATCCTTTACATTTCCATGTAGTCTACAATGTTTTCATACATGCTGCGACATCACTGAATTTTTCAGAAGAGCCAAGAGTTTGCTCAAAGCATGTTAGTTATTTTTGCATGTTGCATGGTATAGGTTTGGTGCATGACATCTTCAAACTGTTCTCTAAATCACATTTGTGGGCAACTGTGACCTTCACATGCCAGTTTGTCACAGTTGTCCTTCTGAGATGCTTCTCTGTGAAATTGAGCATGAGTCTTTAGAGAACAATTCAACATTCAAGGTGCAGAATACAACATTAAGTATCTACTCCAATAACATAAACATTCATTTAAGTTCAATAACTGAGGAATATACTCCAATTTGATGCATGGGCAAAAAGTTCTACTATTGAAGCAACTGAAATCAATCAAAGAATGTTGAAAAATGGTCTTTTGCAAGGTATAATATACACACATGCAAAATGTTAAGTCAAGAAGTGCTGAGAAAAATTAAAGCCAGTACAGAAGTGCCAAAGTTTAATTCTGTTGTATGTCTACCAAAACATTTAGATAAATATGACAAATGTAATGCCTTCAATCTCTTGCTGCCAGAACCAGCTTTGTAAATTGATAAGCAAATATGAATCACACATGAAGCAGATGCTTCACACAAAAACTGGGCCATCAAATCAAACTTTCAGGAGAAATTTGCAAAAGGAAGAAAAAAAAAAACCCACATGGATCTATGCGTGCTCTGTACCACCCCTTTCAGACCTTGATGATTTAGCCAGTGTATACCGACCATATTAAAAATGCTAGCATACGTGGGCATACGTCTAATAAGTTATGGGTAAGGTTTTTTATAAGTTAACAGCACATTGAAGCACGCTGATATACGCTGTAATATGCAGAGTACCTCAAAAGATTTTGGGTAGCACAATATTTTTGACATATGCCAGCGTATGACTTATATGTCCCTCATGCGGGACATACGTTGCAGGTAAGGTATGCGATTGTTGACACACATTTCTTGTCATTTACTTATAAGTCGAAATACATTCATTAATGCTGTCCATTGATTGACTGAAAGCTGCAGTCCTCATGCAAATAGATTGTTTCAAATATTAAAGCCATTCACACACAGAGTAAATATAAAGTCTCAATCTTACCTGTTCATTTCAGTCAGATTCATCATCGCAGCCTGACGAAAACCTATCCACATAAAGCGTCCTGATTTTGGAAAACACTGTCTGAAAATACTTTAATTCCTTGTTATGGCTGGAAATGTAGCATTTTAAAACAAGTACCTCTGTGGTTTTTGCTGCTCCAGGTGTGTGTCTCAGCCTGGGGATGCCGGTGCCGTGGTCAGATGGGGAACCGATCAGACCCAACATTGTCGCTTTGAAAGAGTCACAGCCATCAGTCAACTCATCAGCATTCTGCACGCGATGAAAATAGATCCCATGATCCACCAAGACAAAAATGAAATAAAATTAAATCATGTTAAATTACTCTGTTTTGCCTCCATGTGGAGCAGAGACACTGCGCGACAGCATGTGTGCTCAATGACATGCTCGTCAATATTTAAGTGTTCCACCTGCCAAACAAAAGGGTTCTGCCGGTGGTAGAAACACAAGCCAGACTTAACCGTTCGGACCCATACCACACCATAAAGTACCGACCCGAACCACTCAGTGGAAATGGGACTGTCAGCACACACTGACTAAATCATCAAGGTGTGACAGCTGCATGACTTATTAGACATATACCAACATTTATAATACGGTCGGCATACGCTGGCTAAATTGTCAAGGTGTGCTTAATCAAAGCAGGCATGTTTGGCAGGATAGCTATTTTTCCTGACTGTAGTTTATTGTTGAACTTAGTTATACATGTAGACACAAGAAAACTTGCAGAATGAAAGACAAGTGTAACGTTTATAAAGACAGGACAGATGCAGTGATAAAGTAGTATGCACATCATGCAATATGACAGTTTATAGTAAGAATGTTGTTTGTATGAATTTGACTTTTTATATGTGCGAACATGCAAGTGGTAAGTTATTCATGAGTATTTTAGATGCTGTCAGAACATAGCATTGACGGAATCAGGATGACGTATGGACTTAAAAATGACATATTTTTCCATTTTGTCCACGTGTCCACTTTCACGACACAGTGCGATCTACTAGGTCTTCATCTGTGTGTGACATGGGCATGGAGGATGTGAATTTCCCTCTTGGGGAAAAAAGGGAAGGATGAGGATTACATCTGACAGTCAAACAACAACCCATTGGGAGGTTGTGTGCACCGCCCCCTGTGTAATTTGCATCTTAAGTACAACTTTTCTGTTTTGGATGTCGAGCTTCTCACGTGTTTGGTGTTAGTCAGCCTTCCAAGGGGTGCAACTGGTGTCCTGTTTGACTGCTTTGTTTGCCCGTGTTGGTAACAAGGGCTGATTGATGTGTGTGAATGTGAGCGGTTGGTGTGATTGGCATTAAGCCTCTGTCACCACAGCAACTCTCCTGTGGTCCATTTGGGTCTGACGGCTGCTGATTGGGTTCAAGTGCTCGTCGACTGCAGATGGCATTTGAAGATTGCTTTCATTCCCCCTTCAAAACACAAGGAGAGATAAGAAATGTGAGCGCTTTTTTTTTTCCCTTTTTGTCTCTTGGGACTGACAAAGCTCACACTGGTGTGAGTACGTATAAACAACAAAACTTCTCCTTCATTTTCTCTTTCTGGTTCCTGTCAGGAGAGCAGGCTAATCACTGCGCAGCCAGTTGCACAAAAAGAAAATGCTGCAAATTGTATTTGCTTGCTTCAAGGCAATTCCCTTCAAAAGGAGAGAATGATGTTGGGAATGATTGGTCTTGAAATCCCTTTTAACTCTCCTGTCTTCCACTCCTCATTGCCATCTTATCTTCCTCATACAGCATGCTAATCAAAACCAGATTTGTGCCCCTCTATCTCTCCCTGGGATCACTGTCTTTGTGCAAGCTCTCACCACGGATGTCTTAAAAGAGCCACTTTTTAAATTAGCATTGGCGTTGTGGTGACTTTGGTTCCTATGTAGCGCACATCAAATGAAGAACAAAGTTACCAACAAAGTCAGGAATGTGCCATAAATCCTTTCTCAAGGTGCGGGGAATGGTGGCTGTTCTGCTGAACACATCGTTTTCTGCATTTTCACCTCATGAACAACATCCACCTACGTTCAGGGCGCCGAGTTGAAGATTCCACATTACAGTGTCGTTCAGGTCACACTTCACGAACTTCTTCGAGTAGCTGCACTTACTTTTGAGGACATCTTGACATTAAGTGGTAAAATTGACACCTGTTGCACAAACTGATGTAGGTCTCCATGCCGATTAACATTAGAGCCAAAAATAAGAGTTGTTGCTGAAAAAACTAAAACAATATTATTTTTAACCATTTGCTCATTTGGCCATTTATCTATCTTTATCCAGGAGCACTTTTTTTACACAGTGGCTCAGGTTTGCTTTACTTCCATGACCCCTGGGGTCATTTTTGCCTGAGGCCAAAATATGGCCATCGGTATTGTGAAGACTTTGTGTCCATCTGTCTGTCTGTCTGTCTGTCCGTCCGTCTGTCCGTGCTCATTCTGTTTCTTATTTTTATGCTCCTATGGCCAATGGTATATTAGCATTGCATTATATTTTTGCATTATGTTCATATACCTTATGTTCCATTAGGGCTCCTTCACACATAGCATGAATAAGTAGGGATCAGGGCGAATCATGACGAAACAGCCCACACAAAGACATTGAACTGACGTTGGGAGGGACACACGGTCAGGCAGGCATGAATAATCCTGCTGGGACAGTTTCGTGCACGTGCACAAGCATGCACGAAACCGTCACAGCGGGAACAGAGTGTGAGCATCTGGAGCATGTGTAACCACATCTCACAGCTGCTGTGGAAAAATACGGGATTCAAAGCTGCAATTTACAAAAGCACTGATTGCCAGCCAGAAATTTTACCACAGCACTACCATCGCTGTCCTATAAAACGTGCATAAAATGCCTGAAATAAACAAGGAGCTAAAAAAATAAAACCACACACCATAAAAAAAACACTGCATTGTATTGAATCCCTCTTGGCGAGCGAAAAATGGAAGTATGAACCATATGTTGCTCTGTAGATGACCCATGGTCACAGACATACAGTCATGAAATGACATGAATCAAGCAGTTCGCTCTTATCATGTCCACATCTGCCGGCCTGGTGTGTCCAGCCAGCTCCACGTGCGTGTCAGGCCCTACACGGGTGTCCTGTGGATGGCACGCTGCAGGACAGACAACTCATCATGTAGAACAGAGCTCACATGGGTGATATGACATTCAAAATGATCTGGCAGTCCGTTTCATGTGGGGCAGCCTGTCAATGTGCGCACCAGGTGCTCGCTCACTGCAGCCCATCGCTACAGCAATATATGTTTTATGTATGTCCACGTGAGGACAGCAAGCAGACACATGCACGTCATAGTGGACAGTTGTTAGGTCATGTCCGTCAAAACACGGTACGTGTTCCCCAGCTGGGACGTCCAGAACCAGAGATCCCAACAGCTGCTACTCTCGGCAGACACACCCCCTGTCAGTTCAGTGCACACACCAACGTGTCACTCTGTTTCTGTGTTATGTGATCTTTTTTTGTTGTTATTTGTTATATAATTGTGTATGTAGGTAGTGTAGTACTTATTAATATACCTGTCCTGGCTGTGGTCTCTGTGTTTTTAATCTGACACATCATGTGCCCTGAGCTGTCATTTGTGTCTCTGGTCAGCAGCTGTGCTGTGTGCGTTCTGACGTGGCTGTGATCATGGCCCAGCATGTGATCATGTCTGTACACACATATAAGCATTTTATGCAACTGTACCCCCCCACCGCATGCCACATGTGTAGGGGGAAGGGGAATGGGGTGTGAAACACATGTATGCTACATGTGTTTCGGGGGGGGGGGGGGCAACACACGCACACACATGCAAGACACATGCATCACATGTGCCACACTCATGGGGCAGTGGGCACTTAGACAAATTTCACATCCAGCTTGAAAGTGATCGTCTGCTGACTGTTTTCGTGCTAACAGCGTGAATGGTGACACATTTTCTAAGTGTCAAGCGAGTCGTGTTCGATGTTCATGTGTGTCACCTGGAATTTAGCCAACACCTGCAGCAAGAGGGATCGAATGGGCTCTCACAGGGCACTCTGTCTTTCAGTCGTTGGTGTGCGTGAATAGTTGTAGCAACAGGTGTACGAGGCGTTAGAAGCAGCTCCGATTTTTCACGAATGGAATGCAATTCTTTCGTCCACTAGTCGGCTTAAATCCTGTTATGTGTGATCATGCTATGTGTTATGTATGCCCTTAGTTTTAGATTAGCTGATATTTCATTTACTTTCAATTTAATATTCAACTAGCTTTTGTTATTCCCTTAGCTTTATATTCTGTTGGTTTTATATCCACTTTCTGTGTTTGGTTTTGTATTACATCTTTTGGCTGTACCTTTTTTTAAATGTTCCCTTAACTTTACATTCAATTAGTATTTGGTTCAGTTAGTTTTTATCACTTATGCTACTTTCATGGCCAGCTCAGTGGTGTAGTCCATCACAGTAAGAAGGTCATGGATTTAAGCCCCTTTTATATCTGTGCTACAGTTTGGATGTTGCTCTTGTGTTTCTGTGGATTCCTTCCGTCCCTCAAAGCATGAACATTTTGTTCAAGCTTGCAGCAGGGAGGTCATTTATGTAGCTAATAAGAACCTTGTTCCAGCCGGATGAGAAGCAGCCATATTTGCACAATGTCACCAGGTGCATTCAGCTTCCTTCAGCAGTCACGTGATGTAAATGATATTTTATGATTATCCCATTTTTCTCTGGGTCACCACATCACATCCACACATTGATTTGGCTCAAGTCTATGCCAGACACCCTTCTTGGCAGAACTTCAGATGTACCTGGGTAATGAACCAGAGACCTTCTAACGATGGGCTTGCCGCACCGTGCTCCCATGTAAATGACATTTTATGGCAAGCTGTAAATTGGGAGTATTTAATCTCAATGGCTTACTTCTCAGCCAAGGTCTCTGGAAGTGTATTCAGACAGCATGTGCAAGTCCAAATACAGACTACCAAATTTTATAGGCCATGGGCCAGAAGTGGGTCCTCTGCACCCCCCCCCCAAAAGAAACTTTTCAAAGTCAGGTTTTTCCAAACTCTGCATCTAATAAACATGAATTTTAATGTTAGTATTGAATATATTAGGATGCTAACCATGTTTATTTATTATTTGCTTATTATCGAAGACAATTATAAAAAAAAAAAACAACCCTCCGTTATATTAATATTGAAAGATGTATTTTAAGTATATACATTGAAATGAATGTAAAGTGTTTACTTTGACTGAAGTGCCTTAAAAACCTGTGCTGGGGAATTGTGCTTGTAACGAACTTTTGTTTGATATATTGTATGGAAAAATGCAAACTTTACTGACTAAGCGAGGAGCCAATTAATACCGCATAATATTTTGTGTTTTACAAAAGTGGCATTTACGATTTGGGAGTGCCCTAATTTAAATGGTGTTTTGACTGATTTTCGTAGCCAAAACCTGGACTATGTACATCCCAATAGTTTCAATGCAAGGGACCCACTTCTGGCTCATGGCCTATTTTAGAATTTCTGCGTATATAATTATTAAATGTCAACTGTAACCGTTAACATAAAACCTGAATTTGCACAATATGACCTCTGTGGTGGATATGGTGATCTGCACATGCTCCCAGACTTGACCTGACTAGACCCTTTTAATCAAAACTAACAACTGTGATAGAAGCATAGTTAGTTATTGACCACACCGTACAGCCAAACAACAAAATAAAAGTTGTTCTGCTTTGCAATTCAGTTCCTATTGCTGTGCTGAAATATTTTGACACTCTGCTACACTACAAGTCTGTTTTTTTACAAAGTGCTTCTCCTCTTTGTGAGGTCGGCTGTATAAAACTTCAGAATCTGCAAGTTTGAAATCCTGAACAGTAAAATACTCATTGCACATGCTCGTCAAAGCAAACCAGAGGGTTCCTTATGCTCCTGAGATTTGTGGATGAGAATAAGCCCGTGGCAGGTGCTGGAGTAGTATTGTCTTCACGTATAGTTGTATTAATACCATCGAAGGGGCTTTTTGGGCAACCTCACCATTTACCTCCAGAGACGACTCAATGCAGTAAAAATGCCCACAGGTGGGTGTGCTGTGAGGGCGGATAAAATATTGAGCAAACATAAAATAAATAAATAAATCATGTTTAAACCCAGTGTGACTTAAAGATGCAGCTGTATGAGGTGATTTAAAAGTAGCCTGCATGTGCACTTTTCAAAGATCAGCCGGCTGTTTTGTGCAGGCTGGTGAGAGTGCAAGTGTGGATTTTAAAAGACTATAGGGAAATGCACATGCTGAATTAATTAGCAAATTAAATGTTTTCATAGAGATCCATGTAATGTAGAAAAAAAAAATCCTGGATCCTCCGTTTGATCTGAATCCACTCTGAAATTTAATGGATTTTTCTTTTGGCCCATTCTTCAATCCTGCACCATCAAGTGTCGTGAAAACCAGCCTGGTAGTTTTTGCACATTCAAGCTGAATGATCGACAAGCAAATCAACAAAGGTTAATAAAAACACAAGTTCCTTGGTGAACGTAATCAAAATAAAAAGCCACCGTCTGCCTTTAGCTGCAGATTTATGGTGCTGTGCATTCATGTTTGTCACTCAGCAACCAACCATCCAGACAGCAATATTTCCTGGAGAAGCGTCTCTGTGGTATATTGCTCCCATGTGCTTGCCGCTGCTTTTTAAATATATGAGATGCATAATATGACTGTCTTAGAGGAGATGCTAATTATTCTCCACACCTTCCAGTTGTTATTCCCTTTTTTTCCCAGTCTGTTTGGATAAAGGTGCACATGGCAACACATGCTTTGGTCTTGTTCCCCGTGGACCATTAAAATATGACACAGGGTTTCTGAAGCTCCCATTATATTGAATGTACTAATATTCACATTGAATATTATTTTGTCTTTGTGTCTTGTCCTTTTTTCTGCTGTTTTTCTCTGCCATCCTTTAGCTCACACCTGATGTGTGTGTCTGTTTCTCTTGATGCTGTTATAACTAGTTATTTATACCTATTACTTTTTCACTCCACTAGCCCATCATTTCTCTTTACAGGTCCATCACTCCCTTTCCCACCTCTTTTATCTACTTCTCTCTCTTTAAAGGCCCCATGGATGTCAGCTGCCTCTTATAGCAATCGCTCTCCATTTCTCCCTCCAGCCTTCTTTTTTTTCTCCCTCTATGCCCTATCCCTCCATCTGTAAGGATTTACTCTACTGCTAGGAGCAAGCAGCAAAAAGACACACGGCAGAGGTGAAATAAGTTGTGACCATCAAGAGCAACAATGATCATTTTATTGAATGCCATTAAAAGCTCTTAACTAAAAGAAATTAAAGTATTTGAAAGTGCCTACAATATTAATGAATTGCGGCAAAAATGCTCACATAACCCCTTGAACTCTTGAAACACTCAGTACAGGTACAAGAAAGAGTCCTAAATGAAACAGGTGCTTGAGAATATGTTTCAGTGTCTTGAAACACTCAAAATGAAAAAAAAACAAAATCTTCAAAAAATGTTTTTCTGTTATGAATCACCCAAAACATTAAGTGAAACAACTGTTTCAAAATGCTCAAACAACATTAGTATTTCAGTATTTCAGATAAGAATTAGAATTTAGTTTAGTTCCGTAGTTGTACTCAAAGATGTCGAACATGGATGTTGGGTTTAGATCCCTCCTCAGAAGTGAAACTTTTGAATCTTTTTGAAACTATTGAAACTAAATAAACCATTAGTTTGACATATTAATTTACTTTGTGAAAACAAAAAGAAACAGTTGTTTACAAAATGATTCACTGTTTTAAAAAGGTACAAGAAATCAAACAAGTGCTTCAACAATATTCACTGTTTCAAATGCTCAAAAATAGAGCCCGATCGATATGGACTTTTAGAGGCCGATAACGATATTTGAATGAAAAAAAATGCAGATAATCGATAAATTGGCTGATTTGCCGATAGCCGATAAATCAGCCGATATTATTATTATTTATTGTTTATTTTTTTAATGAATAAAATGTTCTTTTTTGTACCCTTAACAAAAAAGGTATGAGCTAAAAGCTGAAGCTTTGTCCTCATATTGATTAACTTGATAACAGAGCAGAATTTTCAAGTTCAAAAAATGTAATCAAGAATTAAACCTTTGTGAAATTAGCAAATACATATCCTAAAAAAGAGTTGTGAAATACATCTGATCTTGTACCTTTTGTTGCTGCAACTTAGATATACGAGGTCTGTCCATAAAGTATAGGTCCTTTTTATTTTTTTCAAAAACTATATGGATTTCATTCATATGTTTTTACGTCAGACATGCTTGAACCCTCGTGTGCATGTGTGAGTTTTTCCATGCCTGTCGGTGACGTCATTCGCCTGTGAGCACTCCTTGTGGGAGGAGTCGTCCAGCCCCTCGTCGGAATTCCTTTGTCTGAGAAGTTGCTGAGAGAATGGCGCTTTGTTTGATCAAAATTTTTGCTAAACCTGTGAGACACATCGAAGTGGACACGGTTCGAAAAATTAAGCTGGTTTTCGGTGAAAATTTTAACGGCTGATGAGAGATTTTGAGGTGATTCTGTCGCTTTAAGGACTTCCCACGGAGCGAGATGTCGTGCAGCACTCCCAGGCACCGTTGTCAGCTTGTTTCAAGCTGAAAACCTCCACATTTCAGGCTCTATTGATCCAGGACGTCGTGAGAGAACAGAGAAGTTTCAGAAGAAGTCGGTTTCAGCATTTTATCCGGATATTCCACTGTTAAAGGAGATTTTTTTAATGAAAGACGTGCGGACGGGTCCGCGCGTCGGGACGCAGCCGACGCGGTGCGGCGGCACAGGAAAAACACCTCCGTGTTGATAACCATTTGTAAAATCCAGGCTGCTTTTGATGGCTTTCAGTGGAGTGAGTATATGAGAAATTGTTTAACAGCTGGACATGTTCCAACTTGTCCTTAAGGCTTCCAACGGAGGTGTTTTTCCTGTGGTGGAGCATCGCAGCGGCTGCGAGCCGACGCTGCAATCCGCCCGCACGTCTTTCATTAAAAAAATCTCCTTTAACAGTGGAATATCCGGATAAAATGCTGAAACCGACTTCTTCTGAAACTTCTCTGTTCTCTCACGACGTCCTGGATCAATAGAGCCTGAAATGTGGAGGTTTTCAGCTTGAAACAGGCTGACGACGGCGCCTGAGAGCGCTGCACGACGTCTCGCTCCGTGGGAAGTCCTTAAAGCGACAGAATCACCTCAAAATCTCTCATCAGCCGTTAAAACTTTCACCGAAAACCATCTTAATTTTTCGAACTGTGTCCACTTCGATGTGTCTCACAGGTTTAGAAAAAATTTTGATCAAACAAAGCGCCAGTCTCTCAGCAACTTCTCAGACAAAGGAATTCCGACGAGGGGCTGGACGACTCCTCCCACAAGGAGTGCTCACAGGCGAATGACGTCACCGACAGGCGTGGAAAAACTCACGCATGCGCACGAGGGTTCAAGCATGTCTGACGTAAAAACATATGAATGAAATCCATATAGTTTTTGAAAAAATAAAAAGGACCTATACTTTATGGACAGACCTCGTAGGTTATATTACAGGTAGAAAAACTTTTTCAGTTGCAGACAAGTAATTGTGAGAGGAAAGAAACACAAAGACTAAGGAAACATTATTTTCACAACACTCCTTTATTTTTCTATTCTGCAACTTTCAAGAACAAAAAACTTTCAAACAACCTTAGTGCAAGCAGAGGCTGGTTTTAGTGCTGGTAGAACATTTTAACAAGAAAACATGGACCCTGATACAGTATAATGTGAGGAAACTATCATATTTGTAACAGTAAAATAAGATTCTTTTCACAAGACCCTGTAGTATGTTTGTGCAATTTTCACTAACAGTAACAAAGAACTGTCTAGTACAAAAAAAAAATCTGTGCAAAGTTGCATTAATCTCTAAGGAAAAGATACACATGGACAAACGATACAAGGACATTTTACATTGCCGACACAAACATAGTTTCAGTAACTGTTCTGTTTATGAGAAATTATCGGAGTTCTATCGGCAAAATTTCAGCCGATAGTGAGCAGTTTGAAAAGGGCTTATATCGGCCGATAATCGGTTGGGCTCTACTCAAAACACTCAATGAAAGAAATGCTTCAGAAATTCCCAATTTCAAAACACTT
Organism: Thalassophryne amazonica; assembly: GCF_902500255.1. Taxonomy (NCBI): domain Eukaryota; kingdom Metazoa; phylum Chordata; class Actinopteri; order Batrachoidiformes; family Batrachoididae; genus Thalassophryne; species Thalassophryne amazonica. The sequence goes on along the minus strand of NC_047115.1, from coordinate 23,510,410 downwards.
GAAAGGTTCAAAGAAACAGGTCAGAAAAAAAATACAGTGTTGAAATACTAACCAGGCTAAAATAGACATTTAACAGTCTAAACACCATGATGGTGTTAATCTCATGGACAGTGGGGACCCCACCTGGCCAAAATGAATTCCTGGCTCCTCCCCTGGCAGACACCATAAGGAAATCTGACCAAGTTCATGAGAAAAGAAGGAATGGTTAGGAATAAAGAAAGTGGAAAAAGAGGGATGGACACAGACATGGAGAGAATGTTTGAGTAGGCTCAAGAGATTGGATGAGAAGCGAAAGAGAGTGAGAGTTCTTGGGGGCAGACTAATTGAATTCCGATTTTCCCTGTGAGATTGGTTAGCAGCAGCAGGCAGGCAGACAGGCTGCCCCCAGCGTGGATCAGCTCTATCCAACAAATCACACTAATACAGTGTTTATGTCCAATCTAGTGCAGGCTGGTCAATAACTTCTGCGCCAATCCAAGGCCAAGAGGGGTTTACTGGGCAGGAGCCAATATCAGAAATGAAACATAATTTTAAAGAGCAACATGTGAACTGGAATTCCTGCCTCACTTAAAAATCCATCCATCTGTCCATTTTTGATACCCACTTACTCCAATCAAGGGTAACGGGGGGTGGAGTACATCCCAGCAATCATGGGGCGTGAGGCAGGGTACACCTTGGACAGGATGCCAGTCTGTCGAAGGGCCACTTAAAGATAAACAAACACATTCACATCCGGACGTACACCAACAGACAATTTTGTTTGTCTTTGGGTGTGGGAGGAAGCTGGAGCACAATGCAAAGGAACCCATGCAAAAACTCCACACAGAAAGGATGGGAAGCGATCCCACAACCTTCTTGCTGAGAGGCAACAGTGCTAACCACTAAGGCACCGTGCTGCCCTAATTTAAAAATCCTCTTTGTTTTTCTTTTAATTGCAAACAAGGTGCACAGAAAATACTAAATTTGTTCATGTTTGTGTGAGATTGCTAAATTGTCAAGTAGTGTTTAGACATCACAGAGTGAACTCTAGCGAGGAAGTGTGATCCTCTCATCTGAGGTGTGTTGATCAAGGTCAGTGCTCATAGTGTCTTTTTTCCAGCAGTGAAATTAGTCTTCAAATAATGCACCAAACACAGAAATGCTAGTAGTAAATACACATGCTTGTAATTTTTTAGAGGTGGTGTTCCAAGGCGGTTCTGTGGTGTGGCGGATGTGTCGATGTATAGCACTTGCACATGCTCCCATTGATGACCTCACCTTGTAATTTGGGAGAGGTTTGAATCTCCATTGAGGTGCTGTTGGAACACTCTATAGACAAGTTTCCACAACCCTCAAAATTATGAGATTTGAAGTTGCGAGTTGAAAATACACTTAATGGAAACATGCATATTTTGGAAACAAAACCCCTCAAATATCACCAAAAAGTTTTTATACTTGCCGAGTTGTTTTTTCAAGTACAGTGGCTTGCAAAAGTATTCAGCCCCTTGGTATTTCACACATTTTAATTTGTTTATAACATTTCAAATACAAAAAGTAAACCAGACTTCTCAAAAAACTTTCTTCTAAAAAAATTGTAAAATGATCTTCCTTAAACACAAACTGAAAGTAAATCTCTACAACCTGACATAAATTAATTAAAAATATAAAAGCCAAGATAATGGATTGCATAAGTAATGGGCCCCTTTGGTATAATACCTGTAAATAATCAGTTTTATTGCCAGTTTTCTTCAGACAAGTCAGGGGATGGAAACATGAAGATTTCCAAGTCACTGAATATGTCTTGGACTTTATTTACATTGGTTATGAAGAAATACAGTGTGACACTCTATGGTAAATCTGTGTGGAGTAGACAGTTCTCAAAAACTGACTGTGCAAGAAGGAGAAGAGTGAGGAAAGCCACCAAGACACCCAGACAACCCAGAAGAAGTTATAGGCTTCTGTGGCTATGACTGGAGAAATTGTGCATAGTGCAATATTGGATTTTATATCCCAGTTATACAGCTTCATGATGAAGTGGAGCAGAGGAGGATTTTCTTAAAAGAAGACCTGAAAGTTCACCTACAATTTGCCAGAAGGGACATCTGAGATGGAAGCCTAGATCTGATGTTTTAGTGAAAGAAGACCCTCCTCTATACCACTTCATCATGAAGCTATATAACTGGAGATACAAAACACAGAATTGCACTGTCTTGGTGGCTTTCCTCACTGCTCTCCTTCTTGCACAGTCACTTTTTGAGAACTGTCTATTTCACACTGATATACCGTAGAGTGCCATATTGTTTGTATTTCTTCATATCTGATGTAAATAAAGTTCAAAACATATTCAGTGACTTGGAAATGTTCATGTTTCCATCCCCTGACTTGTCTGAAGAAAACTGGCAATAAAACTGATTATTTACAGGTATTATACCAAAAGGGCCTATTACTTGTGCAACCCATCATCTTGGCTTTTATATTTTTAATTAATTTATGTCAGGTTTAAGAGATTTACTTTCAGTTTGAGTTTAAGGAAGATAATTTTAGAAATTTTTATATTGAGAAGCCTGGTTTACTTTTTGTATTTGAAATGAGATAAACAAATTAAAATGTGTGAAATACCAAGGGGCTGAATACTTTTGCAAGCCACTGTAATTCAAAAAAGCCTTATTTCAAAAATCTGCAATGGAAACATTTTTTTCAGTGTTACATGTCACATGATGTAGAGAGTCATATGACATTCTACAATACATGATATGATACATGTAGTTGAAGTAAGAGACACGACCCTGTTAAACATAAGAGATTATGTTACTGCAATCAATTAAAAAACAAAACATGAAATGTTAATATTTAGTGGGACATACCAATCTACCACCATTAAAACCCAGTAGACTCCTTCAGTCACTGAATGAAATGCTGTCATTTTGCAGCTGTTTTTGTGTCAACAGTCTGAAAACATTGCTCAGCATTGGCACAGATCTGGAAAGCAAACACAGCTAATGACAAAATAATCAAAGAGCTGGCTCATCCGTGATGCATTAGTGTTTTTGTTTGTTTGTTTTTTTGTTTTATCAAGATCATTTACTGAATATGAACCCAGGTGGAAGCCTATTTTGTCTCCTTGTCAATTCACATCATTTCAATTTATTGATATAGCAGCAAATCATGAGTCACCTGGAAGCACTAAATGCAAGCAAGGTCTAGACCTCAGCCATCCTGTCAGAAAGCTCATGAGCAACATTTGGAAGGAAACATTCCCTCAGAATTTTCTGTTTTCCAAGAAGAAACCTCAAGCAGATCATACTTGCTGAGGTCTCGTCTGCAATCGATTTTCTATCCATACAGAAAACATCTAATAACATAACAGAAACTGTCAAAGGCAACCTTCCATCTCATTGTATGAATGGCTGAGTAACTGCATAGACAAGAAGGAGGTCTTGATCAGAGTCCAAGAGTTGTAGCCTAGGGGTGTATATCTTTGTCGCTCCCAGTGGAATTCGAACACCAGACTCTTTGCTCACAAGGCCAGCCGGAGGGCATCCCCGAGCCAAGTTGGTTAGAACATATTCTAATCTGGATTTTGCCTTGCTACATATTTCCTCACCTTTTTTTTTTTTTCTTACTTCCTCCTAAAGTCACAAGCACATTTAAGCATTGAGAAGCTTCTCCTGTGACTATTGGGTCAGCTCCCACAGCATGCCAACACCACCAGTTTGTAGCCAAAGGATAATATCTGTAGCTCCCATTGGGATTTGAACACCGGACTCCTTGCTCACGAGCCCAAAATTCTGCCAGGTCATCCAAAGGGGAATTTTCCCAAGATAAACCAGAACAAATTTCAGTATGGATTTCATCTTTGCTACATACAGTTAGTGTATTTCTTGACCACTGTTCTGTCATTGAGGTAGAAGATTTCCCAGAGCCCACTCTAATATAGCTTGACCTTCAATTTGTTTTCAAGAGGTTTTTTTACTCAGCAAAGTGAGTTCCTCAATTTTGAAATATTCCTATTTATTTAGTGTTGCGCTTAGTGGTGTGCTTTCCTGCTGGAGGGACATTGATATATATATATATAAGAATTGCCTTTACTGTCATTGCACAGTAAACCAGCACAACGAAATCTGCTTGTCCATCCTCAAAGACAATGCCCAACCTCACACATAACTTATGCACACACATACTTCAATAAATATTAAGAAGATCAGGAGATTTTTTTTTGGGGGGGGGGGGGGGGGGTGAGGCAAGCTCAGAAACCTCTAAATTGCACCATTCCAGTCAGACATATGTCTCATACTGCACTGTCCCCAGCAGACATAACTCATATTGCACTAAGCCTAAATTGTCTTTCCTTTGTCCCATATTGCACATGTCCCTATAAAACGTCAGTTGACACTTAAAGTACCCAACTTTAATAAAACCCTTAAATAGCTAAAAATCAATCTAAAATCTCTCTCTCTCTCTCTCTCTCTCTCTCTCTCTCTCTCTCTCTCTCTCTCTCTCTCTCTCTCTGCCGAAAATGTGCTGATGTCAAACTCTTCTGCCATTTCTGTGGTAGTTAGACGACGTCCCGGATCAACAAAGCCTTTACTTTGGAAATGAACAGCACATTCCACTGTTACAGGAGTTTTTTGTCATGAAAAGACATGCGGAGGAATTTGCGCATCGGGACGGAGGTGCAGGGCACAGAACAAAAAGCAACGCCGTGATGAAGCCTCACAGGACATGTTGTGGCATGTCCAGCTCGTCCACAATTTCTCGGATAGTCACACGACTGAAAAGCCACCGAAAGCCGTCTGAATTTTCCGAATGGTGCAAGAGCTGGGCATGTTAGGGCTTGTCCTGTGAGACCAACACGGAGGTGCTTTCGTCCCGTGCCATGAGCGGCTCTGTGGCGAATTTCCCCGCTCCTCTTTCCATTACAAAAACTCCTGTAACAGTGGAATGTGCTGAAAAAGTGCTATGTCCAGCTGTCTTGCCATTTCTCTGGTAGTCACACGATGTCCTGGATCAACAAAGCATTCACTTTGGAAATGATCTGGTCATTTGAGCCTGTCGATCGCCACTCAGTGCGCGGCGCGCCATCTGCCGCTGTTGGCCGTCTTTAATCCAGTTGTAATTGTCCTTAATCTGTGTGATCCCCATAAGATCTTCACCGAAAGCCTGAATTTTCCAAATGGTTTCCACTTGGCTGTCTTTCACACTTTCTGAAAAAATTTTGATGAAGCAAAGTGGCAGTCAATCAGCCAATTTCCTGACAATGAAAATCCACCAAGGGGGCTGGACCACTCCTCCCACAAGGCGTGCTCACAGGCGAATGATGCAACCGACAGGCATGAAAAAAACTCACGCATGTGCACGAAGGTTCGAGCTTGGCTGATGCAATCACACATGATTCAAATCCATATAGATTTTGCAAAAAATAAAAAGGTCCGTTACTTTTCTAACAGACCTCGTATATAGGCCCAACACCATAGTAGGAGAAACATGCCCATATCCTGATGCTTGCACCACCATGCTTCACTGTCTTCACTGTGAACTGTGTCTTGAATTCAGAGTTTGGGGGGGTCGTCTCACAAACTGTCTGTGGCCCTTGGACCCAAAAAGAACAATTTTACTCTCATCACTCCACAAAATATTCCTCTATTTCTCTTTAGGCCAGTTGATGTGTTCTTTGGCAAATTGTAACCTCTTCTGGACATGTCTTTTATTTAACAGAGGGACTTTGCGGGGGATTCTTGCAAATAAATTAGCTTCACACAGGCGTCTTCTAACTGTCACAGCACTTACAGGTAACTCCAGACTGTCTTTGATCATCCTGGAGCTGATCAATGGGTGAGCCTTTCCCATTCTGGTTATTCTTCTATCCATTTTGATGGTTGTTTTCCATTTTCTTCCAACCGTCTTTGGTTTTTTGTCCATTTTAAAGCATTGGAGATCATTGTAGATGAACAGCCTATAATTTTTTGCACCTGCGTATAAGTTTTCCCCTCTCCAATCAACTTTTTAATCAAACTACGCTGTTCTTCTGAACAATGTCTTGAACGTCCCGTTTTCCTCAGGCTTTCAAAGAGAAAAACATGTTCAACATGTGCTGGCTTCATCCTTAATTAGGAGACACCTGATTCACACCTGTTTGTTCCACAAAATTGATGAACTCGCTGACTGAATCAAATCAAATCAATTTTATTTATATAGCGCCAAATCACAACAAACAGTTGCCCCAAGGCGCTTTATATTGTAAGGCAAAGCCATACAATAATTACGGAAAAGCCCCAACGGTCAAAACGACCCCCTGTGAGCAAGCACTTGGCGACAGTGGGAAGGAAAACTCCCTTTTAACAGGAAGAAACCTCCAGCAGAACCAGGCTCAGGGAGGGGCAGTCTTCTGCTGGGACTGGTTGGGGCTGAGGGAGAGAACCAGGAAAAAGACATGCTGTGGAGGGGAGCAGAGATCACTCACCAATGATTACATGCAGAGTGGTGCATACAGAGCAAAAAGAGAAAGAAACACTCAGTGCATCATGGGAACCCCCCAGCAGTCTAAGTCTATAGCAGCATAACTAAGGGATGGTTCAGGGTCACCTGATCCAGCCCTAACTATAAGCTTTAGCAAAAAAGGAAAGTTTTAAGCCTAATCTTAAAAGTAGAGAGGGTGTCTGTCTCCCTGATCCAAATTGGGAGCTGGTTCCAGAGGAGAGGAGCCTGAAAGCTGAAGGCTCCTCTGAACACCCCCTTTCTACTTTTTTTTACTAAAAGCCCAATTTCATAGCCTTAAGAGTGTGCATATCATGAATGCTTGGTCTTGTTGGATTTGTGAGAATATATTGAATCTACTGGTACCTTGTTTCCCATATAACAATAAGAAATATACTCAAAACCTGGATTAATCTTTTTAGTCACATAGCACTACTATTATGCTGAACACTACTGTATATATATATATATATATATATATATATATATATATATATATATATATATATATATATATATATATATATATATATATATACTCAACAAAAATATAAATGCAACACTTTTGGTTTTGCTCCCATTTTGTATGAGATGAACTCAAAGATCTAAAACTTTTTCCACATACACAATATCACCATTTCCCTCAAATATTGTTCACAAACCAGTCTAAATCTGTGATAGTGAGCACTTCTCCTTTGCTGAGATAATCCATCCCACCTCACAGGTGTGCCATACCAAGATGCTGATTAGACACCATGATTATTGCACAGGTGTGCCTTAGACTGCCCACAATAAAAGGCCACTCTGAAAGGTGCAGTTTTGTTTTATTGGGGGGGGGGGGGATACCAGTCAGTATCTGGTGTGACCACCATTTGCCTCATGCAGTGCAACACATCTGCTTCGCATAGAGTTGATCAGGTTGTCAACTGTGGCCTGTGGAATGTTGGTCCACTCCTCTTCAATGGCTGTGCGAAGTTGCAACGAGGAACTGGAGTCAGGTCGAGACCCTGATGAGGACGACGAGCATGCAGATGAGCTTCCCTGAGACGGTTTCTGACAGTTTGTGCAGAAATTCTTTGGTTATGCAACCGATTGTTTCAGCAGCTGTCCGAGTGGCTGGTCTCAGACGATCTTGGAGGTGAACATGCTGGATGTGGAGGTCCTGGGCTGGTGTGGTTACACGTGGTCTGCAGTTGTGAGGCTGGTTGGATGTACTGCCAAATTCTCTGAAACGCCTTTGGAGATGGCTTATGGTAGAGAAATGAACATTCAATACACGAGCAACAGCTCTGGTTGACATTCCTGCTGTCAGCATGCCAATTGCACGCTCCCTCAAATCTTGCGACATCTGTGGCATTGTGCTGTGTGATAAAACTGCACCTTTCAGAGTGGCCTTTTATTGTGGGCAGTCTAAGGCACACCTGTGCACTAATCATGGTGTCTATTCAGCATCTTGGTATGGAACATCTGTGAGGTGGGATGGATTATCTCAGCAAAGGAGAAGTGCTCACTATCACAGATTTAGTCTGGTTTGTGAAGAATATTTGAGGGAAATGGTGATATTGTGTATGTGGAAAAAGTTATATATATATATATATATATATATGTATATATATATATATATATATATGTATGTGTATGTATGTATGTATGTTGTTGTCCGTTTGGCTGCACCCATTTGGATCCCACTGTGGGATCCCGTTGGGATCGCCACAGCGGATTCAGCCAGATCTGCATTAGTATTTGGCACAAGTTTACGCCGGACGCCCTTCCTAACACAACTCCACTTTTACCTGGAGAAACACACACAGCCCCTGGTGTTCCGAAGAGGTCTCCCAGCTACGTACTAACCAGGTCCCACTTTGCTTAGCTTCTGATATCTGGCATGATCAAGCTTACACGGAGCAGACTGGCTGCACATATACGAGGGCTGTCAATAAAGTAACGGTCCTTTTTATTTTTTTCAAAAACTATATGGATTTCATTCATATGTTTTTACGTCAGACATGCTTGAACCCTCGTGCGCATGCGTGAGTTTTTCCACGCCTGTCGGTGACGTCATTCGCCTGTGAGCACTCCTTGTGGGAGGAGTCGTCCAGCCCCTCGTCGGAATTCCTTTGTCTGAGAAGTTGCTGAGAGACTGGCGCGTTGTTTGATCAAAATTTTTTCTAAACCTGTGAGACACATCGAAGTGGACACGGTTCGAAAAATTAAGCTGGTTTTCAGTGAAAATTTTAACGGCTGATGAGAGATTTTGAGGTGATTCTGTCGCTTTAAGGACTTCCCACGGTGCGAGACGTCGCTCAGCGCTCTCAGCCACCGTCGTCAGCCTGTTCAAGCTGAAAACCTCCACATTTCAGGCTCTATTGATCCAGGACGTCGTGAGAGAACAGAGAAGTTTCACAAGAAGTCGGTTTCAGCATTTTATCCGGATATTCCACTGTTAAAGGAGATTTTTTTTAATGAAAGACGTGCGGACGGGTCCGCGCGTCGCTCTGCCACAGGAAAAACACCTCTGTTGAAAGCCTTAAGGACAAGTTGGAACATGTCCTGCTGTTAAACAATTTCTCATATACTCACTCCACTGAAAGCCATCAAAAGCCGCCTGGATTTTACAAATGGTTATCAACACGGAGGTGTTTTTCCTGTGCCGCCGCACCGCGTCGGCTGCGTCCCGACGCGCGGACCCGTCCGCACGTCTTTCATTAAAAAAAACTCCTTTAACAGTGGAATATCCGGATAAAATGCTGAAACCGACTTCTTCTGAAACTTCTCTGTTCTCTCACGACGTCCTGGATCAATAGAGCCTGAAATGTGGAGGTTTTCAGCTTGAAACAGGCTGACGACGGCGGCTGAGAACGCTGAGCGACGTCTCGCACCGTGGGAAGTCCTTAAAGCGACAGAATCACCTCAAAATCTCTCATCAGCCGTTAAAATTTTCACTGAAAACCAGCTTAATTTTTCGAACCGTGTCCACTTCGATGTGTCTCACAGGTTTAGAAAAAATTTTGATCAAACAACGCGCCAGTCTCTCAGCAACTTCTCAGACAAAGGAATTCCGACGAGGGGCTGGACGACTCCTCCCACAAGGAGTGCTCACAGGCGAATGACGTCACCGACAGGCGTGGAAAAACTCACGCATGCGCACGAGGGTTCAAGCATGTCTGACGTAAAAACATATGAATGAAATCCATATAGTTTTTGAAAAAAATAAAAAGGACCGTTACTTTATTGACAGCCCTCGTATATCTTAGAGATGTGAAGGAAATACATCCCTTTGTATGTTTTCATTGCATGGAACTGGGGGCAATCATATCAGTTACAACACCATTCTACGGGTACTTTAGCTCTTACTTTGGGGTCTGCACTTTATATTCCTACCAGGCTCCTCTTGATGGTGCAAATGCAAACTGGAAAAATGTGGGTGCTCCCCCAATGTGCAGTCCCTGATGCAGTGATCTTTGTCATTCAGGTATCAGCTATCCAGGGGTTCATCAAACACCAGGTGGACATCCAGTTTGTCTCAAAAATGCTTTGCTATTCTTATAGTGACCTCCTCTGCTTAAAACGTTCCTGTATATTTTCTGTGTATGTTGATGCAGGATCTCAGTTGTTCACATTGCAGACATCCAGAAGATCACTGTATACACCAACTGTACCTCCCCCATCAGCTGCCAAAACAACTTGCTTCCCATCATCATATTTTCCAAATTTGATTTATTCTGACTTCTTGAACTGCTCACTTTATGAACTCTTATTTTTGGTGAAAAAAAAAGTGTCACCTGTTGGCTGTCAGCCTGCACCTCTTTGTGGTAAATGATTAACTGCCCCCCCCCCCAAAAAAAACCAAAAAAAAACCCAAAGACAGTTCTATTCGGTGTGGTGGATGCAGCAGGTGCAACCAGTGCATGCTTCCAGATTTAACTTGACCTGTTGTTTATCCTTGTAGATTCAGAGGTGTGTCAGAAAGGGCATTCCAGAGTAAAACCTGTGCCAAATCTATACTGAATCTGTTGTGTGAACATGAAAATCCAAAACAAAGAGGGGACCCTTAACTTTGTAATGTGAGCTCACATTTTGTGTAGTTTCACACATGAGTGAAATACATGTTGGCCATATTTAATGATAGCTGTTCGTTAACAGCCTGCAAATTAGTGGCTGACAGACCTTATCCAGCCCACGGGCCTCCAGTTTGACACACTTGGTTTGCTGCATTTTATCATCTTGTCTGCATGTGTGAGTGTCATGCACATGTATTCACACGATCGTTTCTATTTGAACGTATAGTTGTGATTTTGATGTATGATCAGCCGTGTCATAAAGCATGGGCGTGGCTCTCCATGTGCTCCTGAATCACCGCACTGACATCTCCCTCATTGCTACAACTCATCACCACAAATGCCTTTATGAATATTTAAAAGCTTCCCTCACTTTAAAAAAAAATCTCTTATCTTCATCTTTGTCACTCCTGCACACATGTACTGTATCAATCAGTCTCTCAACCCCTGTAAGTTATTCCTTTCTCTGTCCGTCTCCCATCACGTGTATCTCCTCTCCTCCGTAGAGTAGGAGGAGGAGGAGAAGCTACTGCTACACACCCTGCCCCTTAACGCCCAATCGTTGTTTCTTATTTAATCTGTTCCGCTTTATTGAATTTAATTATTTCTAAATGATTAACACAGAGTTTGGGTGTTGGGTGGTGGTGGTGTGTGTGTGCAGGATGGCATACTGTGTGTTATGAGATGGAGCTCAAGAACTGCTGGAAGAAAAATAGCGCAGATTGTGGCTTTTTTGTTTCGGAGCCAAGCAAAGTAAATCACCTGGTACTATGCACACTCATCAGTCTTTCAGTCCATTACCGCAGCATGGCTGCAAATGAATGGTCCGCCCCCACCGTCCAGCTCGTGCCTCATAAAACAAAATGTGCAACTGTTAAAAATCTACTGTATGTGTTGCAGCAGCCACAGGTAGCACAGGTGTAAAGTCATTTGTTCATTGCCTGCACCAAACACCACCAACAACAAATGTACACTTAAAGTTGATTTTATGAAGTTTACTTCCTAAGTAGACTTCATGGTACACTTGTAAGTGCATTGCTCAGTATTTCTAGCTGGGACTAAGCAGTAAAGTCTGAGTGCACAACTAGTTTTGTTTTTATAGTGCAAGGAAGATTATGAAACCCCTGGCAAAAATTATGGAATCACCGGCCTCGGAGGATGTTCATTCAGTTGTTTAATTTTGTAGAAAAAAGCAGATCACAGACATGACACAAAACTAAAGTCATTTCAAATGGCAACTTTCTGGCTTTAAGAAACACTATAAGAAATCAGGAAAAAAAAATTGTGGCAGTCAGTAACGGTTACGTTTTTAGACCAAGCAGAGGGAAAAAAATATGGAATCACTCAATTCTGAGGAATAAATTATGGAATCATGAAAAACAAAAGAACGCTCCAACACATCACTAGTATTTTGTTGCACCACCTCTGGCTTTTATAACAGCTTGCAGTCTCTGAGGCATGGACTTAATGAGTGACAAACAGTACTCTTCATCAATCTGGCTCCAACTTTCTCTGATTGCTGTTGCCAGATCAACTTTGCATGTTGGAGCCTTGTCATGGACCATTTTCTTCAACTTCCACCAAAGATTTTCAATTGGATTAAGATCCGGAATATTTTTTGACCCTATGTGTCTTTTTGCAAGGAATGTTTTCACAGTTTTTGCTCTATGGCAAGATGCATTATCATCTTGAAAAATGATTTCATCATCCCCAAACATCCTTTCAATTGATGGGATAAGAAAAGTGTCCAAAATATCAACGTAAACTTGTGCATTTATTGATGATGTAATGACAGCCATCTCCCCAGTGCCTTTACCTGACATGCAGCCCCATATCATCAATGACTGTGGAAATTTACATGTTCTCTTCAGGCAGTCATCTTTATAAATCTCATTGGAACGGCACCAAACAAAAGTTCCAGCATCATCACCTTGCCCAATGCAGATTCAAGATTCATCACTGAATATGACTTTCATCCAGTCATCCACAGTCCACGATTGCTTTTCCTTAGCCCATTGTAACCTTGTTTTTTTCTGTTTAGGTGTTAATGATGGCTTTCGTTTAGCTTTTCTGTATGTAAATTCCATTTCCCTTAGGAGGTTTCTTACAGTTCGGTCACAGACGTTGACTCCAGTTTCCTCCCATTCATTCCTCATTTGTTTTGTTGTGCATTTTCGATTTTTGAGACATATTGCTTTAAGTTTTCTGTCTTGACGCTTTGATGTCTTCCTTGGTCTACCAGTATGTTTGCCTTTAACAACCTTCCCATGTTGTTTGTATTTGGTCCAGAGTTTATACACAGCTGACTGTGAACAATCAACATCTTTTGCAACATTGCGTGATGATTTACCCTCTTTTAAGAGTTTGATAATCCTCTCCTTTGTTTCAGTTGACATCTCTCGTGTTGGAGCCATGATTCATGTCAGTCCACTTGGTGCAACAGCTCTCCAAGGTGTGATCACTCCTTTTTAGATGCAGACTAACGAGCAGATCTGATTTGATGCAGGTGTTAGTTTTGGGGATGAAAATTTACAGAGTGATTCCATCATTTTTTCCTCAGAATTGAGTGATTCCATATTTTTTTCCTCTGCTTGGTCTAAAAAAGTAACCGTTACTGACTGCCACAATTTTTTTTCCTGATTTCTTATAGTGTTTCTTAAAGCCTGAAAGTTGCCATTTGAAATGAATTTAGTTTTGTGTCATGTCTGTGATCTGCTTTTTTTCTACAAAATTAAACAACTGAATGAACATCCTCCGAGGCCAGTGATTCCATAATTTTTGCCAGGGGTTGTAGGTGCTACTGCGGTTACATGCCTTTAGGCAGCCCACTTTTCATTTTATGAAAGTAAACCATAACCAAGGATTTTTTTTTTTTTTTAACAACCACACATGAACAAGTAGTGACAGCAACAGTCTGTTGTCTAATTAGTGAGCATCCATACCCTAATCTACGACATCAGAGTCTTGATCCCCTTGAGAGCACCGAAAACCGAACTGTTGTGACGGCCACAAACACACAACCATCCACACACAGAGACCCAGATCACAGCTAAATATCTGATCACTACTGTGGCTGGTGTGTTGGGCCAAGACAAAAGTACAGAACCTTACCATATGACATGGACCACTCCGGCATGTGAGAAGCCATACAGCCGACCGCAAGCATGACGGAAATGGGTCCAGGAAGCAGGGCCCCAGGAGAAACCAGGAGAAAAAGGGCAGCGGAAGGGCACAGGGGCCAGGAAGGGCACAGGGGCCAGGAAGAACAGCGGCCAGAGCCACCGGGGCAGCACGACAAACCAACAGGGGAGCGGCCCAGCTGCCAGAACGCACCCCCCCCCCACACACACACACACACACCCAACAGAGGCACAGGGAGCAGCCCCATCAGCATGAGCACCAGTGGGGGGGGGGGGGGGGGGGCAGAACCACACCACCTACCCCAGCCCCCGAAGGCAGGAGCAAGCAGCGGCAAGGACGGGGGGCAAAGGAGCCACCGCAACCGAATCCAAAGCACGGGCAGGGACCACCAAGCCATACGAAGGCGGGGCCCGGCCCCCAGACAATAGGAAAGGCCCACCCCTGGGGCCAGGAAGCACGCGAGGTATTTTAATGACATTCCAGTCTGATCGGGATTTGATAAAGGACCCTATGGTCAAAAGACCGTTTTCCTCACCCCTTGACCTGGAAGGCTTTGGTTTTACAGCACATTATTTATGTGTTAATCAAAGACACTTGTACTTATAACTAAAGTAGACTTGTCAATGTACACCAAGTATACTTACATTTTATATATATATATATATATATAGGGTAAATGGACTGCATTTATATAGCGCTTTCCAATAATGCCTCACATTCACCCTGATGTCAGGGTGATGCCCTGCAAGGTGCTCACTACACACCGGGAGTAACTAGGGGATTAAGGACCTTACCCAAGGGCCCTTAGTGATTTTCCGGTCAGGCTGGGATTTGAACCAAACTCACTCTCTCTCTCTCTCTCTCTCTCTCTCTCTCTCTCTCTCTGTCTGTGTGTGTGTCAGTTATTTATTTATTTATTTTTAAATGATGCAGTTTTGGGGGGCGTACATGTTAGTATAAACAAAGTATACTTTTAGCTTGTTCTGTTATCTAAGTACATAACATGTTAACCGAAAGTATGCTCACTTAGTTTTAGTTTAAAAGAGGTTCACTGGTTGTAAACGTGGATAAATGTGCTTTTGGTAACGTTTCTTGCAACATTATCTGTACAGCACAATTAGGAAATTTGCCCAAATTTCAAATTGTAGTTGGTATCATGTATTATACATCAGGGAGTGTTTTATTTTAATTTTTTATATACAATATGTTTGAGACCTTATTATTGTAGGTTCTTATGACATACAGGCAAATGTCAGTGATATGCAGAAGTTAAACATCTAGTAAGTTGTGTGTGTTTTTTAGCATTTCAATGTCAAATTCAGAATTTAAAGATGAACATGGGCACGCACTTGAGAACACATCACAACTGAAATCCAACAGGTTCCTTGTAACATCTATTCACCGACCACTTTATTCGGTACACCTATTCAATTGCTTGTTAATACAAACAGCTAATCAGCCAATCACATGGCAGCAGCTCAGTGCATTTAGGCATCTAGACGTGGTGATGATGACTTGCTGAAGTTCAAACAGAGCATCAGAATGGAGAAGAAAGGAGATTTAAGTGACTTTGAATGCTGCATGGCTGTTGGTGCCAGACAGGCTGGTCTGAGTATGTCAGAAACTGCTGATCTGCTGGGATTTTCACACACAGCCACCTCTAGGGTTTACAGAGAATGGTCCAAAAAAAGAAAAGATATCCAGTGTGCGGCAGCTGTGTGGACGAAAATGCCTTGTTGATATCAGAGGTCAGAGGAGAATGAGCAGACTGGTTGAATGGGCAACTGCGTGATGCCATAATGTCAATATGGACCAACATCTCTCAGGAATGTTTCCAACACCTTATTGAATCTATGACATGAAGAATTAAGGCAGTTTTGAAGGCCAAAGAGGGTGCAACCTGGTACTAGCAATGTGTACCTAATAAAGTGGTTGATGAGTATATAACCACCAACCCACAGTCCAGCCTTTGACTGTATGGCTTCCCTGTTGTAATCACTCAGGGTGCTTTGTGATAAGAATTGGGCTGCCACCCAAATGATGCGGGTTCAGTTCCTGACGAATGATTAGGCCCAAATTGCTTGCAGTGTAGTTAATAGTAGTGTTTTAGCAGTAACCAAAGCTATAGTAGTAGTGGTAGATTCAATAATCAAACCTAGCAGTGGTAGATCTGCTTACTGCTCTAACATTACCATTAACTACACTTTGACCAGTTTACTTATACCACCGTCACACTCAGGGACACTTTTACAATGTCCACAAAAATCTGGGAGGACGTGGCTAGAACCTCAACAATGTAGTATGGTGTGGTCTCCATAGACATGAAGTATGTGGTCAGACTTTGAACTTGGTCTAGTCAGGATGCAGTAAGAGCTAAATAAGAATGTAGTAATTAACAACAAAATTAAAATTAGTTGGGACTTCAGTGAGGTAGCACAAGTGCGGAGTGGACAGGCTGTCCTAGAAGCAGTCTGTGGACTGCTTTTTGAAGGAAATGTGCCATACTCTATCCAAAAATAAATAAATAAAATTGACTACCACCTCATACAAATTAAGATTCACTTAAGTCATGCATGTGTGCATGTGAATTTCATGTGGGACAGTGTGAAAAATGGGGGTTTGGGGTGGGGTGCATGCCGTAATTCTTAAATTTACTTTGGTTCATGTTGTCTGCAATGAAACAGAAGTCAAAGATATTTTGTGTCTTGTGTGCTCAGCTTCATTTCATTTGCTGATGTCCAGCACCAGTCAGAAGTATGGGAACATGTGTCCAAGGCTTTGACTGGTACTGTACAGTGTACATTCATTCCTGTATTTAAAGCCTACAACACCTTCCAAAAACAAAGTTGGGATGGGGTGTATTCCAAATATCAGGATTATCAGGAAGTCATCATGTTTACAGTCGGTTTTATTGAGAGAAGCCAGTAGACGTATAACTGTCTTGTTCTTGTCTCATGAGCTGAATATGTTTTAGATGTCATTAAGAAATACCAACTGTGAGTGGGGTGGTGGCCAAGTGGTTTGTGCACTTGGTTTCAGTGCAGAAGGTTTCTGGTTCATTCCCCACCCATGTAATGTGGAGTTGCATCAGGAAGGGCATCAGACATAAAACTTGCATCAATTCAACATGCAGATCCACCTCAGATTTGGTGTGGCAACCCTGAGTGCAAACAAGGGAGCAGCCGAAGGGTCTTACTATTAAGACATACAAACTGTATGGCCGAGCATGGTAAATCTGTCAAGTGGGCAGTTCTCAAAATTTGAGTGAACATGCTGAAAGGGGACTTGTGAGGGAAGCCACCAAGACACCCCAACAACTCTGAAAGAGGTTTTTGTCTTGTGTGGATGTGAGCACAGAAACTGGGAACGGTGCAACATTTGTCTGTTGTGTCACCAGTCACAGCTTACCAACTAACTTTACCTTGTGCAGATTTGTTTTGACATTGATGTTATTTATTGAATGGCACAGATACAATCAACCTCCTTAATTATTTCAGACCTTCTGTCACTGTGCTGATTTCACTGAGTTTTATGGAAAGGTAACATGTAATTTTAATCAAGAGAAACCACTTCATTGTAATTGTTCATAGCTGAATTAGCAGTTCTGATCTTTGCTGATGTCTTAGGAAGGTTTAGTATGAGCATCTTACAAGTGCAACTAGCAGTAATATTATAAGATGTTTGAATAACTTGTTTGATTGTTTTAATTTTAATTCACCTTCTGTCACAGCATATTACAGTTGAAAAGGGAAGTATTGAATATAAGCTTGTGGTGCAAATTGTCTGAGTGCATTTGTGTGTAAATACATCCACATTGTATTAACTGAGTCTGAGTCACAATTACAGCACTTTTTGTGTATGAGCCAACATTTGTACATATTCAACTAGAAGGGAACTCAGAGAGGGCATACCTCTGCCAAGGTTCAACAGTCCTCTGTTTACACACCTCAAAACAGGACATGGTCAATAAAAGTCATAGTTGCTTATTTAAGTAATTTTATTCAACCTGTCAATTTAACTTCAGAGAGTGAGACAAAAACAACCTAAAATGTATTTTGAAGTTATGTTTACTCATTTTTTTTAAGGCAGCAGATGAACATATGTTTTTAAGTAGAACCACCGTGATCATTTTTAAGGTTGACATTTCTGTTATATCTCTTTCTTTTTAATTGACATGGATATTCTTTTGATAACATAAAGAGATCTAAAACAATGTTTTATCCTGAATGTCAGTCATTAATTCTGATTTGTGATCATGATCACTCATGCTGATCTGGTGTCGCAGACTGAATGGTCCCCCCAAAAAATCGGTTTGCCTCACCTCCACTGCGCATGCGTCATTTCGTACCACAGCAGCATATCTGAGACAGACTCTCTTCACCCAAAGGGATTAAATGGATTAATGGGATTATTAACCATCAGATGACAAGGTAAAACCTGTTAAATCATTCTAAAATCAGTTTTAAGCAGAAACAAGGCCATTTTAAGCAGAAACAAGGCGATAATCTGTGACACTTTGAAATGACGGTGCAGTGAACGCAGCAAGAGCAGCTCATCATGGCTGCGGCACTTCCGTCTTTTATGATGAAATAATACTGAATATATTTGGAAATGATTGTTGTACAAAAGCTTCAGATATCTGTTGCTGAGACAGATGATGACAGTGCAGTTAGAAGCAGAAACGAGGTTATAATCAGTGAAATACTGCCAACGCTCCAAAATGACGCATGCGCAGTGAAGGCAGGGCGGGCCAATTTTTAGGGGGGACCGTTTGGTCTGCGACACTGGAACATTACATGTATTGTCACTGCTGATGTAATGAGAGTTTTGTGCATTGTTGTAGTGTACGAGGTCTGTTAGAAAAGTATCCGACCTTTTTATTTTTTGCAAAAACCATATGGATTTGAATCACGTGTGATTGCATCAGCCAAGCTTGAACCTTCGTGCACATGCGTGAGTTTTTTCATGCCTGTCAGTTGCGTCATTCGCCTGTGAGCAGGCTTTGAGTGAGCACTGGTCCTCCCCCCTCGTCGGATTTTCATTGTGAGGAAAATGTCTGAACGACTGGAGCAGCATTGCATCAAATTTTTCCATTCGGAAAATTCAGATGGCTTTCAGGGACAATTTTATGGGCATCACACAGATTGAGTGTTACAGCCGGTTTAAAGACAGCGCACAATGGCGGAGGGCGCGCAGCGCTGCGAGCGGCGATCGACAGGCTGAAACAACCAGATCATTTCCAAACTAAATGCTGTGTTGATCTGGGATGTCGTCTGACTACCAGAGAAATGGCAGAAAAGGTGGACATCAGCACTTTTCCGGCACATTCCACTGTTAAAGGAAATTTTGTCATGAAAACAGGAGCGGAGGAATTCGCCACAGAGCCGCTAATGGCACAGAACGAATGCACCTCCGCGTTGGTCTCACAGGACATGTTGTGACATGCTCAGCTCTTCGACAATTTCTCGGATACTCACTCGACTGAAAAGCCACCCAAATCCGTTTGAATCTTCCGAATGATGGAAGAGCTGGGCATGTCCCGTGAGACTTCCAACATGGAGGTGCTTTTTGTTCTGCGCCATTACGCGGCTCCATCCTGACGCACGAATTCCACTGCACGTCTTTCATTACAAAATCTCCTGTAACAGTGTAATGTGCCAAAAAAGTCCTATGTCCACCTCTCTTGCCATTTCTCTGGTAGTCAGACGACGTCCCGGATCAACACAGCCTTCACTTTGGAAACGATCTGGTTGTTTCAGCCTGTCGATGGCCGCTCGAAGTGCGGCGCGCCCTCAGCCGCTGTGGGCCGTCTTTAATCTGGTTGTAATGCTCCTTAATCTGTGTGATGCCCATAAGATCTTCACCGAAAGCCATCTGAATTTTATGAATGGTTTCCACCTGGCTGTCTCTCACAGTTTCTGAAAAAATTTTGATGCAGCAAAGCAGCAGTCGCTCAGCCATTTTCCTGACAATAAAAATCCGCCGAGGGGGCTGGACCACTCCTCCCACAAAGCGTGCTCACAGGCGAATGACGCAACCGACAAGCATGAAAAAACTCAGGCATGTGCATGAAGGTTCAAGCTTGGCTGATGCAATCACACATGATTCAAATCCATACGGTTTTTGCAAAAAATAAAAAGGTCGGATACTTTTCTAACAGACCTCGTACGTTTTTATTATTGGTGTTTATTCTTTTGATATCTGACTTTATTTTGCTTAGCTCTTTGAATCCTGCAAAAGCCCTATTGATAATTATTTTTATTCATAAAAAATGTGATTTTTTTTCCCTATATAAGATGCACTAGAGTATAAACCACAGGACCTCCCAAACTAGTAAAATAAATAAAATAAAATAAATGTGTGAGTTATAACAAAAAAATACAGTATTTCTTACTGATAGTGTGGTTGCACACAATCTGTATTTACTGAATTTTTTTAGGTGCTGTGATCAGTACAAAAACAAGTGTAGCATTGTATTTTTGTCGACAGCAGCAATTAAGGTACTGCAGCTGTCATTGAGAAACGCCACATTTTAAGCTTCTGCAAATGGATGTTGTAACATGTGGTCTGGCAGCATCTTAGTTGTCTGCCATGTGAGCTGATTGTCTCACGTTGCTCTTTCACATGCCTGTCAGAGCCCCTGTTCTGCACCAGCTTAGTTTCCCTCTTGTTGGGAGATGATGCAGCTCCATTACCTTGCTCAAGGATTTTTTTATTTTAATTTTTTTTAGTATTTGATTTGATTTGAAGGTGTGTTTACACCCATCACTCCATAGCAATTACCTCTTTACTCTGGAGTGTTTGGACAGGTGGAAGAAAGTGAACTAAGGTCATGCCAAATAACTGCACTGAAAGTTGAAGTGTGAATTCTTGTTTGTCTTCCAAAGTCTTTAAACTCCTCTGTGATTCCAAAAGGCACCGATTGTAATGATGGAAACAAATGGATGATGACAACTGGAATCCTGTGTTTGCTCATGCTTGCATCTGAGTGGTATGAAATCAAACTAACGTAATATGCAACCGTATGAGCTCAGAATACTTTTGCAACTGTATTTTAACAGTGCGGCTGAATTTCAGCCGTGCAATAATTTTTGCATATCTCATCCTACCCACATGAGCAGATTTTAAGCACATTTCTTTGGTGCACATATATTTTTGCAGAAAAATTATGATGCAAGAATATATATGCAAGTGGAAGTTGACATAATTTGACCAATGAACAATGTGGACATGCCACACCTAAAGGCATTTGATTATAATGAGTGCAATAAAATGTTTTGTCGCTTGATCTTGTTAGGGTTTTCCATTCAGCCTGTCCTCTGCATCAGCCTCTGTCCCTTTGACAACCTGCTTGTCCAACCTCACAACATCCATAAACCTCCTCTCTGGCCTTCTGCTTCTTTTTCTTCTGGTTGGTTGCTCCATCCAGTAGTTATTGCAAAAAGCCTACTGCGGTGGCTATAGCATGCTATTAGGTCATTTCCTGCGTCAGTTTTTGCTAGCCCATAGTAATCGTCGAAAGTTTGATTTCAGTAGAGTAGTACATTCATGAACTGTAGCAGATTTAGTTAAATAAGACACACCCACTCAACTTTGGCAGGCAATTGTTGCAAAACAGTGAAAATATCAAAAATCCACTTGTCGGCTTACAACATTGTACAGGCTGCATTGTCTGAGCACTGAAGATACACTCTAGAAGTGCCATAAAAGTGCAATACTTGTTTTTTTTTAAGGCTGAAATGGTGATGCTTATGTGCTTAGATGCAGAATCTCTCAAGGAATTCACAAACAAAAAATTCTGAATTTCTGCCTCAAGATTTAAGTTATTGTCAAAGGACTGCTGTAGTTGTTGTGGCACCCCCATCAGGTCAGTTTGTGTGTGTCAGTTTTTGCACACTTGCATATTGATTATGTTGGACTTTTATACTAAGATTAGTTGCTGTAGCTTTGGCAGATTCTGAGCTTTGTGGAGAATAATACTACTAATAATAATCATAATAATGAAAAGAATTGTCTGAGCACTTATAATAGGGGTCACTGCTGCTTGGACGCACGACGATTATAACAGGAAGAATGGAATCAGAACAATTGCAATAGGGGTTGTTCACACAGTTGGTGGTTAGATGCAGAAGGACCCAGGAAAAAAAAAAAGAAAAGAATTTTGACTGTACGGCTCAGTTAATATCCAAAAACCTATTTGGTTACTGTAGGTTTTTTTTGGATCAGAGTAGCAATGGTGATTATGGACAAGTTAAGCAGACAACCAGTCTATTCCTACATTTCTAAAATAACCATCCACTTGCTGCAACTAGGTGAAAAGTGGGCATCGCCTTGGCCTTGTGCAGCTCCTGGGATCCTCAGCACTCAGGCCTCTGTGTGCTCCATCATGAATAGAGAAACAGGACACATGGCCAAAATGTTCTAGCTGATGCTTCCTCACGATGCAAGTGATACTCCTCATATTAGTCTTTCTTAATAACTGCTCGTTTGATACAAAATCATTCCAGTGGTGATTATCGACCTTTGTTTTAAATTTGGTTGCTGAAGGTTTTGTGGTTTCCAGAGCTCCAGATACCTTCAGGGGAGAAAAGAATAAGAAGGACAAGAAGAAAAAGAAGAAAAATAAATCTGTGCACGAACCGTGTAATAGTGGTTCTTCAGACCTTGGAATTTACTTTGCCTAGTCTCCTAATAATTTGAGCAAACCACTTGAATTAGTTTTTTGGAACATTCTGTGTGTTGTTCACACAGGTGCACAATTCAGACTTTTTTCCACATACTTATTTACTTATTTTTTGAGCCACGGTCACTGATCTACAATTCTGTGTGCATATGCTCACAGTTGATTTGCTAGTGTGTCTGTGTGTGTACACACACAGACACACACCACACGCATATATATATATATATATATATATATATACTAGCTGGGGTACCCGGCACTGCCCGGCTTAACATGTTTTAGACATAAGCCAATTGTCAATCATTTTAATCAAAATAGTTGCCCAACATTTGTTTTTGTAATGCTGATGTCTTATAAATATAATAGTTAATGGGCTAAAGTTTGTCCAGCAGAACTATAAGAGGTGGACTCCCCAAACTAAGTGGAAATACTTGGTTAAAAGACATTTGAAGTCCTTCATGCAGACTTTGTTTTGAATCAAATTTGTAACAAAATTACACACAAAAGGTAGGTAACAGTAAATGTAAATATCAGTGAATCAAAATTGAGGTAGTGGCATATTTCACAGTTTTTACATTGCAATTTTACAAACATAAAATGAATGTATTCAGACAGGAAGGCAAACTGGGTTGTACAGGACAGTCAGGTGCTTAGCAGTTGAGAACATAAAATAGCTGAAGAAAGGGATTAAATAAACAGAGATGGCCAACACATATACAGGGCTGGAAATTTGAATCTGGCTGGTCATACCCACAGCCGGCTATTTTGGGGGTAATTTTCAGTTCAACTTTTTAAAAAATGGTACCAGTTTGTTCCCCATGTCATGAGGATTCAGAATATATCATTTTTAGGGCTACATATTATAGTTTGGGAGTTTCTCCCAGACAGACAGAAAGACAGACAAAAGTAGCAACATGAAAAGCACATGGTACAACACTGTATGGTCTTACATAAATGGCTATTTTGGGGGTAATTTTCAGTTCAGCTTTTTAAAAAAGGGTACCAGTTTGTTCCCCTTGTCATGATTCAGAAGATATATAGTTTTTAGGGCTACATATTATAGTTTGGGAGTTTATTGCACATGTTACAGCAATGTATGGTCTTACATAAATAGCTATTTTGGGGGTAATTTTCAGTTCAACTTTAAAAAAAAAAAATGGTACCAGTTTGTTCCCCATGTCATGAGGATTCAGAATATATATAGTTTTTAGGGCTGCATACTGTATTATAGTTTGGGAGTTTATTGCACATGGTACAACACTGTATGGTCTTACATAAATGGTTATTTTGGGGGTAATTTTCACTTCAACTTTAAAAAAAAAATGGTACCAGTTTGTTCCCCATGTCATGAGGATTCAGAATATATATAGTTTTTAGGGCTGCATACTGTATTATAGTTTGGGAGTTTATTGCACATGGTACAACACTGTATGGTCTTACATAAATGGTTATTTTGGGGGTAATTTTCACTTCAACTTTAAAAAAAAAAGGGTACCAGTTTGTTCCCCATGTCATTAGGATTCAGAATATATATAGTTTTTAGTGCTACATAAAGGATTATAGTTTGGGAGTTTATCCCGGACAGACAGACAGACAGAGGTAGCCCTTTATGTTTACCCCTGCCTCATTTCTCCATGTCATGTGGAGTTGCATCAGGAAGGGCATCCGGTGTAAAATTTGTGCCATATCAACATGCAGTTCCTCATTGAATCTGCTGTGGTGACCCCGAGTGAAAACAAGGGAGTAGCCAAAGGGACTTACTTACATTAAGATTCATTTAGAAAAAGTACAGAGTGTCATGTGCTTTGCTTTCTGCCACTGCTATTTTTTCTTTGTTATTGGACGGTATCATGTTGTTCCACTCGTCACTGCGCCTCTTACTTGAGTTTTGTGGAGTTTTTATTTTTTCCTTTCACAGATTTATCACTTTATCAATAAATCTGCTGCAGGTAGATGATTACATACCAGGGAACCTAAATGCCTCAGGAAACCTTCCTGAACCTCCAGTGACAGTCCATTATTAGGGTTCGGTGTCTTTACAAAAGCCAACCCATTATAGATTGTTATTGAGCTGATGGTCGTTATTCACATGGAATGTCACAGTGGGGATTTCTGCAAATGTCAGCTGCTCACTGTGAAAGCTCAGTGTGACATAAAAATCTCATTTCATAAGAAACTTGCACTGAAGACAGAACTGTGCCATCTAAACAAATCACAGATGGTTTTCATCCAATGGGATGGTTTTGAATTTTTTTGCTGTGAACCATTCGAGGCATGTGGAGATCAGAGTTTCTATCCACCAAGAGATCTGCACAAACATAAAGATGAGTGTATTTGTCACACCTTCCGTGTGTCTGCTGAGACATTGATCACAAATACGGTGACGTGCACTAAATCATCGCACTGGTTCCACTCCTCTAACCTGGCCTACACATTGACACGGCCAGCACTCACGATTAGATTACTTTTAATTTGGAGCACAGTGTTCACCTATGACTCAGTAGTTCCAGGCAATAATCTGTATTTTTTTTTTTTTTTAATCCATGGAAATGGCTGCATTCGCTCTAATTTGCACAGTTCATTGGTCAATTGGGGCAGTAAACGGGAAGTCACAACAAATTTATATTTTCATTTTTAATGTGTGTATACATGAATATAATTCTAGGACTCAAATTGGCTGAAATTCCCAACAGAAAAACAATCTATTCCCAGTAAAGTATTTAACACAAAAGAACAACTTCTGATCCACGGCTCTGACCATCACAGATAGAATCTGATTTATAAATTAGTGCTTGTACAAACAGTGCCTCTGTTACTCAGTGGTTTCCATACTGCAGGGTGGCCTAGAGTGTGTCCTATGGAGGTGAAACACCTGTGGAAAACATGTCAACTGCAACAAACACTTGAGGAATCTGACTGATGTAAGGCCAATAAAGGAGTAATCCCATGTTAATAAAGCTGTCAAGATCAGACAGGAAAATGTGTAACCTACAATTTTCATTTGTTGAAAGAGAGCACGTACTAAAGATGAGGATGTTTTCTCTGGACAAAGCAATTTTAATCATTGCAGTATTGTTTTGTGCACATATCAAAATGACCAATCCAGTTGTTTTGCACAACACATTTAAAAATGTGTGTATCCATTTGATCATTTTTATCCCTGTTGATTGACAGTGCTTGCTTTTTGATTGGATACCGTTCAGACTTGAATGCACTGTATAAACACAGCTAATGATACTTTGGAAAATATTGTCAGCTTCTGTACGTATGAAGATGCTTCCATAAATGGATGTCATTTCTCAAAAGAATGTACTTTCCCTAGAGGATGAATTAATATTTAATCGTTTATATTTGGACACCATCATTAGCACAGGGAGTCTGTTTTTTGGCATCACAATGGAAATGTGATAAGGTCTCAACCTTTGAGCACTTTTCACTGGCTCATTTGGTTTAATGAGGTTCCCACTGTACCTTGTCTCAAGGAAATGTTAATTTTCATGTCGACACCTTTGAAGAAGAGTCGCCCTTGTTTTTATACAACCCCTGGCAATAATTATGGAATCACCGGCCTCGGAGGATATTCATTCAGTTGTTTAATTTCGTAGAAAAAAAGCAGATCACAGACATGACACAAAACTAAAGTCATTTCAAATGGCAACTTTCTGGCTTTAAGAAACACTATAAGAAATCAGGAAAAATAATTGTGGCAGTCAGTAACGGTTACTTTTTTAGACCAAGCAGAGGGAAAAAAATATGGACACACTCAATTCTGAGGAATAAATTATGGAATCACCCTGTAAATTTTCATCCCCAAAACTAACACCTGCATCAGATCAGATCTGCTCGTTAGTCTGCATCTAAAAAGGAGTGATCACACCTTGGAGAGCTGTTGCACCAAGTGGACTGACATGAATCATGGCTCCAACACGAGAGATGTCAATTGAAACAAAGGAGAGGATTATCAAACTCTTAAAAGAGGGTAAATCATCACGCAATGTTGCAAAAGATGTTGGTTCTTCACAGTCAGCTGTGTCTAAACTCTGGACCAAATACAAACAACATGGGAAGGTTGCTAAAGGCAAACATACTGGTAGACCAAGGAAGACATCAAAGCGTCAAGACAGAAAACTTAAAGCAATATGTCTCAAAAATCAAAAATGCACAACAAAACAAATGAGGAACGAATGGGAGGAAACTGGAGTCAACATCTGTGACCGAACTGTAAGAAACCGCCTAAAGGAAATGGGATTTACATACAGAGAAGCTAAAGGAAAACCATCATTAACACCTAAACAGAAAAAAACAAGGTTACAATGGGCTAAGGAAAAGCAATCGTGGACTATGGATGACTGGATGAAAGTCATATTCAGTGATGAATCTCGAATCTGCATTGGGCAAGGTGATGATGCTGGAACTTTTGTTTGGTGCCGTTCCAATGAGATTTATAAAGATGACTGCCTGAAGAGAACATGTAAATTTCCACAGTCATTGATGATATGGGGCTGCATGTCAGGTAAAGGCACTGGGGAGATGGCTGTCATTACATCATCAATAAATGCACAAGTTTACGTTGATATTTTGGGACACTTTTCTTATCCCATCAATTGAAAGGATGTTTGGGGATGATGAAATCTTTTTTCAAGATGATAATGCATCTTGCCACATAGGGTCAATGTCATGGCCTGCAAATAGTCCGGATCTTAATCCAATTGAAAATCTTTGGTGGAAGTTGAAGAAAATGGTCCATGACAAGGCTCCAACCTGCAAAGCTGATCTGGCAACAGCAATCAGAGAAAGTTGGAGCCAGATTGATGAAGAGTACTGTTTGTCACTCATTAAGTCCATGCCTCAGTGACTGCAAGCTGTTATAAAAGCCAGAGGTGGTGCAACAAAATACTAGTGATGTGTTGGAGCGTTCTTTTGTTTTTCATGATTCCATAATTTTTTCCTCAGAATTGAGTGATTCCATATTTTTTTTCTCTCTGCTTGGTCTAAAAAAGTAACCATTACGGACTGCCACAATTTTTTTTCCTGATTTTTTTATAGTGTTTCTTAAAGCCAGAAAGTTGCCATTTGAAATGACTTTAGTTTTGTGTCATGTCTGTGATCTGCTTTTTTTCTACAAAATTAAACAACTGAATGAACATCCTCCGAGGCCGGTGATTCCATAATTTTTGCCAGGGGTTGTAGAATAGTGTGACCTATGAAATAGTTTTCATTTTTGCATCCTGTTTATTGACCACTGGACCTTTTTCTTGTTTGGTGGCTTCACCAAAATCATCACGGTGCTTTT
The DNA here is from genome assembly GCF_902500255.1 of Thalassophryne amazonica. Classification (NCBI taxonomy): domain Eukaryota; kingdom Metazoa; phylum Chordata; class Actinopteri; order Batrachoidiformes; family Batrachoididae; genus Thalassophryne; species Thalassophryne amazonica. The sequence goes on along the minus strand of NC_047115.1, from coordinate 23,482,782 downwards.
AGCTTCTTTTTTTTTTTAGAAAGACAAAATGAATAAATAATAATAATAAAAAAAAATCAAAACTACTAAACATAACACAAATGTATTTATTCACTTAAAAATAAATATTTTAAACAATGTCATCAACAACACATTGACATTTAATCCTGCCACTTTGTCATAAATAGCCCTGCCTTAATCTGACGATGACATCAGTGTGTGAGTGTGTCTGTGTGAATGGGTGAATGTGAGGCATCAATGTAAAGCATTTGAGCTTCTGATGCAGATGGGAAAAGTGCAATATAAATGCAGTCCATGTACCATTTACCATTATTCTACATAACATTAAGGGTCCCTTCACACATAGCATGAATAAGTAGGAATCAGGGTGAATCACGCATTTGGGTTCACAGCCCAAATGCGTGAACCACGAAAACATTGAGCTGATGTCGTGAAGGACACACTGTCGGGCAGGCGTGAACACAGTGGGAGCAGCTGGAATGTGTGGAACCATATTGTGCCGCTGCTGCGTAGAAACAAAAATAAAAAATATATGCCACCAGTGGAATTCGAAAGTGCAATTTACAAAAGCTCTGAATAACAGACGGAAACTTTACCATCACACGACCATCGCTGTCCTATAGTAGGAGCATAAAATGCCAAAAATCAACAAGGAGATGAACGTATTTTTTTTAAAAGAGAAATTAGATGATGTAGTTGAAGAGGAAGTCTTTAATGTTACACATCGTGTGTACTGAGCCATCATTTTCAGCTCTCAATGAATCTCTGGCCAGTGATCAGCTGAAAGGCGGCTTGCCATGCTGTGTTCTCTCAGATGTAGCTGACCGCTCCCCATCAGTACATACATATCATCATGTCATGTGAGAAACCCCCCACCCCCTTGCGGAAATTGCAACACATTTTCTGATTGTCCAGTGAGCGGTGTTGGATGTTCATGTGTGTAACCTGGAATTTGGCTGACACCTGCCATGAGAGGGATCGAATAGGCTCTCACAGGGCACTCTCTGTCTTTCGGCCACTGGTGTGCGCAACTAGTTTTAGCGACAGATGTACGAGGCATTAGAGGCACCTCCGATTTTTCACCACTGGCATGCAATTCGTCATTCCTGGGCTAGTCAGCTTCAATCATGTTGTGTGAAGGGGCCCTAAAGCACATACTGCAGGTGAATTTGTGGAGTGTCCAACTGCATTTTGCTATTTGAAGGGAGTGTAACTAATCTGAGCACAAAGTAAGGTGCAGGGTGCCTATGTGTCATTATCTTTAACAGCACTGGATCTGCACGCTAAGCATCAAAGCATGTGAGCGGACAACTTATGGGAGCAGCCACTGAAGCTCCCTGAGGTGAAGCATTAGAACTCTATATTCCTGGCAGACCTCTATCTTCATCCACCCAATCTCCTCCACCCAATCTCCTCCACTCTATTAGTTGGAAATGACAACCCCCACTCCAGCTTTGTCTACCCCATGCCATGTTTGTAGAAAACCAGTGTAAGGTAGTAAGGGGGCTAGGGCCATCTCCTTTGCACCCACAAAACTAAACCAAAACAACTTTTTTAGGTTCATTAGATGACCCCAACACACAATCAGAATGCTTCGGAAAAACTGATCTCAAGCGAAATGTTCAGGATGATGTCCAAAATAGTTATATATATGATCTCCTCTTTTTACTAGTTTTATTGTTTTTTTGTTTTTTTTTGCTGTGATACATTTTATGTGCACGGTTATGTGGTGGCCTTGTGAATGCCATTAAAACTCATGAATGAAATTATGTTGTCACAAATATATTTATTGCAACTAAAACAATTCTTTTCAGGAATGTATTTGAAAATTATGTCCTTTGTATACCTTGGATGTGTTAAAAAAAAAAAAAACATCCCATCTTTAATATCTGTCTTGAAGCCAATTTTTGTCTTTCAGAACATACCGACTGGTGTCATTGATGGAACTGAAAACTGCTTTGCTTTGATTGTGAATGAAATCAATGAGACAGAATGTATTTGTGACCTAAAACTTTCCTCTCATGGAATATTTTTGAAAAATAAATTGAAAATTCTTTATATACCTTGAATTTATTTTAATACATAAAACCTATGCTGCCATTTTAGTTGCCGCCTTCAATATCTGGCTTGAGGCCAGTCGTTTATTTTTCCAGTAGTTTTTACATTATTTTCTTTTCAATTCAACAGATAGATATTGGACATGTAATTACCTCACAAACAAAATTACTTCAGGACATATTATTTTGTAACAACTTGATGAAAATCCAGAAAAAAAAATCCTGTTTTTCTAATGTTATATCAGAATGTTTGATCCTATGTTGGACTAGTTCTACATTAAAATTGAATGGCTTCTTTCTTGGCCCATTCTGTCAAGTTTTCTCAAAACCTGTCAGTAACTTTGTGACAGTTTTGAAAGTGTGAGCGAATTGGACACTTCACGTCTACTGAGCTCCCTCCTTACCACAACAGCCTGCAGCAGCTGAGCTTTACCCCTGAAGTTTGGTGATTCTCTCGGTCGATCTCCTCCTACCTTTTTAAATCAATCCCTAGGAAGACTCCAGGAAAGATAAACATCTTCGCTTGGAACAGCAGGTCTCAACTAGCACAGGTAGTCCATTACTGTCTCCGGTACAATACAGCCTCCTATTTAGAGGTGCTGATTGTGATGCTGACACACACAGCTGCAAACCTTTCCAGTGAATGCTGGAGGTCACATACTGAAGAAACCATCAGAAATACATCTCTGGGAAGAAAAAAAAAATCCTGAGGCGATCATAACAAACACTCTTGATCCTATAGAAACACCTTGAGATTCTGTCCACCAAAATCACAAACAGAATTGGTGAGGAGGAGTAATCCTGATGGAGTCTTAACACCCACAGAGAATGTGTTTGTGTTTAGAAAATGCAAACACTGGATACATAGTGACTGGTTACTCAGTGCAAGGTGCTCTGCCAGAGAATTTTCTCTTCTTTCTGTACCTGGTATGAAGTCAAACTGCTCCTTATTGATAGTAGTCTCCTCCCTGAATCTTCTCTGTTCAATCTTTTGTCAGATCTTATTACCTTATTTTGTCTGTTTATAGTTTCCACAGTCCTGAACAACGTCCTCCTCCTCCATAATCTCACTATACCTCCATTCATCAGCCATTTTCTTCCACTCATAGAGCTTGTACTTTGGGCTTGGGAAAGAAAATATCAAATTATTGTTGCTGTTTAAAATTTTAATTTGGTCACAACCAAAGAAATAGTTACATGCCTGTACAGGTGCCTCTAATCTGAGCACCCCAGCAAATGAACGCAAGATAATGCAAGACCACATTCTGCACACATCAGAAAAACACAGCTGCAGAAGCAAACGTTCTGGATACTGGACTGGCCTGCCAGCAGTCCTGACCTATCCCCAGTAGAGAATGTGTGTGGACAATTTTGAAATAAAAAATGCAACAGCAATCACCCCTTACTGTTGTACATCGTAGCACCGCATTTACACCGAGTCCACAACCGACGAGCGATCAAAATAATAGCCTCTGCTTGCCGTCACTCTCACTGGGGTTGCAGGCTGGTCACAGCAATGGTTGGAAGAAAGATCCCTCCCGGTCGCCATCACTCTCCATCGGTGTCCAACAGGTGCGTGAGTGTATTGAACTGTTTAAAATACTTGCAACAGTTGTGCGACCAGTTAAAAGACACATGGGTCTGGTCTCATAATCAGTCTTGTTAACTCTCACAGGTCCTGGCCTACTCCCAACGTCATCCAATTGGGCCACAATAGACTCTCAGTTGACTCTGCATGGGGTTGCATCACTGATTGTGAATATTAACATATATCTCACTCGCACAATTCAGTCACAATGCACACTTGGTGTAAATGCAAATAACAGATCAAACTGGAGACCAGCCAAGACTGACAACATGTTATGATCTTGTAGGTCTTATATGGGTCTCATTCCAGTGTAAACAGGGGTGTTTTCAGGAAGAATCAGACCAAAAAAAAAAAAACCCTTGAAACCCTTCATCACTTGGTATCTTCAATGCCTAAACATCTTTTAAGTTTTGTGAGAAGGAACAGCAATATTGCTATTAAATGCTTAAGCATCCCAACTTTTGCAGGCCTGTTGCAGGCCTTAAATGCAGGGATGGATGTATATTAACAAATGAAATTAGATTGACCAGAAAAAAATTAATACATAACAAAGTATGAACTTAAATGGGTTCATATGACCTGCAATGAAATAAAACACAAAGTAAATGTCAGAAACACTGTGCATTTTAAATATTGTCCCAACATTTTTCGATTTGGGGTTATATATAAATTTGCTTCATTTCAGTTCAGTTGATTTGAAAATCATGGTAAAGTGACTCAAACCAAATTGGCTTTTAATAGCAGTGAACCTAAAGGTAAGATATTTATTTGTAGATTGTTTTTGTATAATATTCTGGAGCATGTATCCAACATTGTATTGACTTGTATGATGAGAAAAGCAGGGTCTGTAGCTGAAGACAATGAAGGATTCTGTCGAAAACACCCTATAAGCCTTATTTTATATATTTGTAGTTAAAAAGTCACTGCACTGTTTCTTCAATCCCCCCACTACCAAAGGACTACTAAAAAGTGGAGTAAGAGGACACATATTAACCCAAAGTCATCCATATTCAGGAGAGACGGGATAATAGATTTAAAGAAGTCGGAAATGCCATGATATTTTTTTTCCAGTAATAATATGATGCACAGTTACAACCATTAATCCACTGTTTATTTATTGGGTAGATGTTTAATGTCACAAAATTGGATTATAAAATGCCATTAAAGAGGTCTTGTGGAATTTTCAACCGCATCTTGGGCTAAAGGTTTCAAATGGCAACCCATTCCAATACCCTGTAATTCTGCTCTCATAAAGGACTCTGGTCTGATTACCCTAGGAAATCATATGTATGTAGATTGGAATGTTTATGCACATTGGCAAGTGTTTTCCTGCACAGCGGGATTCAAGTCTAGTTCACTAATCGTGTGTGCATTATGTTTCAATAACTTCAACTCTGCAGGGATTGCTGAACCTCTGTAAAATGAGACAGCGATAGCAAAACTGAATACTGACTTTCCAACATCTGAAGAATATTATAATGAATCAGTGTGACAGTACAACAGTGTAACTCCATTAACTCATCTGTATTAATTGTGTCAGTCAGCACTGTAGTCTGCTGTACTGTGTGCTGTATCTCCATTTTAGGTTTGCCAAAAACACAAGAGCATATGCTTGGAAAGGGAGGGTTAAGATTCTCTTAATGGTTTTGACTACAATTTGAAACCTCAACACTCAGTTTAATTGAAAGTAATAAAACAACCCAATATGATTAAATATATTACGTGGCAATTTCTTTCTGGTGTTTATGTATGTGAATATCATAATGACAGGATACTACCAAAAAATAAGAAACTTGCTTTATGTCTGGATGGACGTGTTTTGATGGGTGACTGTTCAGATCTCACGGGAACAACTAGCAACAACACCAAACAAGATTTAGAGCCGGACGCTGATATTATGTATTTGATTGCATATTTGATTGCTAATGTTGTGGCTATAGCTGCTGTTATTTGTAGACAAAATGTTGTGTGGGCCGCCAGAAGAGGAGGTACTGCTGGCCCACCACCAAAGGGCGCCCTGCCTGAAGTGCGGGCTTCAGGCACGAGAGGGCGCTGCCGCCACGGACACAGCCGGGAGTGACAGCTGTCACTCATTAATTCCTGACAGCTGTCACGCATTCTACATCATCGCACTCCATAAAACCCAGACGTCATCTCCACCTCATCGCCGAGATATCGTACTTCATTAGAGGTAATATCCTCAGTCTTTTTGTAGTATTTTGTAAACAGTTTATTGTGAGTGTTTGCAGGAGTACCGGTCCTTTTTGTGGAGGCTGTGCAAGACGGCACTCTTTTTCCTCTGAGGGATCGCTGCAACTTATTGAGTGAGAGGTGGAGGTGGCATTCCCACCATTGTTGTTACTGGGTGTACACACACCCACACTTGACTGTCTTTGTTCTCGCCAGCAGTACCAGATCCGACAGTCGGGCACGGTGATCACCTGGGAATTCGGGACTTGGCGGCTCCAGTATTCACCAGGTTCTGTGGCAGCGGAAATCGTGTGGTTCCGGCTCTTCTCAGGACGGACGTCTTCTATCCTCGAGCCTGCCCACACGTCACCTTTTGTGGATTGACTGTAATTATATTCTAAGATTGTCTGTATGTTCGTTGTGCACATTTCACAACATTAAATTGTTACTTTTTGGCTCATTTATTGGCTGTTTATTTGCGCCCCCTGTTGTGGGTCCGTGTCACTACACTTTTACAACACAAAATGACATTTGACTTGTACAATTAAATGTCTGTATTGGCTAAAAACTATGGGTGTAACTAACAATTATTTTTTATAAAATATTAATCAATAGATTATTTTCTTGATTTGTTGATTAGTTGTTAGGTCCACACGATCTCAAAAAATTGTGAAAAATGTTATCAGAGGCCAAGACGATGCCTTCAAATGTGTTTGTTCCATACCCCAAAGATATTCAGTTTACTGCCAGATAAGAATAAAGAAACTAATAATGAAATAAAGCAGAAAATTCACATTTAAGAAGCTGAAAGCAGAGTTTGGATTTTTTTTAAATGACTCAGAATGATTAATCAATAATCAAAACAGCTGAATTTACTAGTCAATAACTGATTAAATGATCAAACTTTGTAGCTCTATTAAAAACAAATACAAGGAGATATTGTTACATTCATGTCCAGAGACATTTCCAGTGCCCTGCTTACTGATAAATGGTGTGAAAATGCAATTGGTACATACTCAGCTGACATTCCAACAAAGTGTCATGATTTATAATGCCAATTTACAAAACCAACAGTTGAAGCTTCTTAGTCATCCAGGTCAGAGATGTATACTGTACAGCAACTTGATCTCTTCTTGGTCTTCAAGAATCTTTGTCACTTAACCAGGTGGCTTCAGATTTAAAAAGTAAGCTGTGTGGTTTGCCCATTGTATCCTAAGGGGAGAGAGCCTCAGTCTTAAATAACAGGGTCGGACACTCAAAACATCATATTCAGTCTGTGCTTCAAATGTCAGACAGTTGCACTTCCATGCCCCTTGATATCACATCACTCGTGACTGGCATGCCCACACCTCAGATACCAAAACAAACCTCTACCCATAATAGATCTGCACCTTCCTGGACCTGTCCCTCAACACCACCCTACCTCACTTCAAGCAGTTACTTAGATAAAAATGAGGTGTGCATTGGGCTCTTGGTTCTCCCATTGTTATCAAACTATGCATGGAAGAAGAGGATAAGAAAGCCCCTTGCTCCTTCCTGGTGGTGGTACCAACCCAGTGCTTCAGATATGGCAATAAGATAAATTTTTTCACATATTATATCAAAGCAGTGGACAGGAATATGAAATTCACACGGTAAAACATCAACGATCTTCCTGGACTGTGCAGTGCACTTAGATGATAGTAGCAACATCAACACTGATATAAGAAAGAACACCCACCCCCCTGCCCTCCCACACACACACACACACACACACACACACCAGAATGTCTGGTTTGATTTCCATCATCTGCTACAACATAATCGTGGAGTGTCCAGGATGTGGTCTTGCATAATTGCTTATACACTCCTGACTTTGTCCTCTTAGCAAATTTTTCCGTTTCATTGTTGCAATACCTTTTGCAAAGCTACTGCAAGAGTCACTTCATATTCTATTCAATTAGATCTTTCATTTAAATTTACTGTCCTTGGTACTTGCCTGTTGAAAGGTAGCCACTAATGGAAACTTTGAAGACTATTTCAGAAATGTACTATGACTTAACATTAATCATCCTTCATTCTGGCAATTATAATTCCATTTATCATAAATATTGAAATTTCTAATCAAACTCAAGAAGCACTATCAGTATATAGAAAGATTTATGTAAAGCCTTTGCTTTTGACATTGAGCATTACAGCAGATATTGGTGATGTACTTTCAGTAGAAACCTTTTTAGCCCATGATGTGTCAGTGAGTTACAGCTTAGCCGTGGAGGGCTGTTGCTTTGAGCCCTAATGAAGTGCAGTATGTCACCAACCATATGGCAGGAGTTGTGGTGTTGGTACAGCCAGTTAGTGCCAGCAGAGTTGTGTTAGTCTACATGGATTTATTCTCATTTATCTGTGCGCTGTCCATGTGTACTAATGATTGTGGTCAAACCCTTGCAGTGTCTGTGTGTGTTTCTTCTTAGGAGTGTTTGTGTTGTTATCACTGCGTTTCGCCATGTGCCTGCTCTGCTGGCTTGAGAAGTCTAACAGACGGTCTGGTTTTTCATCAGTGCAGGTCAGTAGTTGGAAGTATGGCCTGAGAGGACCTGCTGGGTAGACAGACTGTCAGCCACATCAAGTAGACAAATGGGACTGTGAGGGCCTGGGGGTATCTAACAAGGTCAAAGGTTCTTAACAGCACCCTGATACACATGACACCAGTCAGTGGTATGAACACATTAGCAGCCTGTCTTTTAGTATGCTGGCATTTCAGTGTACAGCTCAAAGAGATATAAAAACGGGAGAGAAAATAAAGTTGGCTGGTTATGGGAGAAGACACCATCTTATAAATGGTAAATGGACTGCATTTATATAGCACTTTTCCATCTGCATCAGACGCTCAAAGCGCTTTACAAATAATGCTTCACATTCACCCCGATGTGAGGGTGCTGCCATACAAGGTACTCACTACACACCGGGAGCAACTAGGGGATTAAAGACCTTGCCCAAGGGCCCTTAGTGATTTTCTAGTCAGGCTGGGATTTGAACCAAGGATCTTCTGGTCTCAAGCCCAATGTTTTAACCACTAGACCATCACCTCCCCTTATGTAGGCAAAAATATGTTGGGCTTCTCCTCAGTATTAAACAAGGGTTAAAGTGGGATTTGGCAGATGAGAAATCCTAAAATTTTGTGTAGTGGTGCAGCCTGGGAAAATAACAAACCTCAAAATAATGGAGCAGCAAGGTGGCCAAGTGGTTAGGACTGTTGCTTCACAGCAAGATGATCATGGGTTTGATTCCCACATGCAGGTTAGGTGAATTGGAAACTTTAGAATTGTCCAGGTGTCCCTTGCAAAAGAGGTCTCGATCTCAATGGGACTAAGATGGTTAAATAAAATAAATAACTCCCATACTGATTGTACTGCAAAATGTGAGGGAGTTGTTTTCTTTTTGGACAGGCTGTGTAATCAGCTGCCCTATAATAGATAAAGAAAAACCTGCAGCAGTTAATTGAACTATAAGTGCTCATTGACTTGGAGTTGCTGGAAAATCCAAAACAAACAAACAAAAAAAATCAGTTTTAATTAAATATTATAGCATTGTGCTGAAACTTTTTTTTGTCCCCGTTCAGTTGGAACTGCAAAAGTGCTGCATTACCTACAGAACACAGCACAGCACCAAAGACGACAGCCGGACAAAACCTAAATATTGATACAGATACAGAGTGAATATCTGTCGTCTTTTATTCTGATTCATGTTTCATGAACAGCATGTTGTTCATGTTGTTTTTATTTTATTCATTTATTTTGCTGCTCCAAAATCGTTGTGTGCATTTTGTAGCAGGTGGTCGTAACCTGTAAGATTATAAAACACAATCATTGCGTGTTTTCTCTGTCAAGGTATTTTCTTCAAAACACATTTGTCAAACTAACTTAAGTTAGTTTTAATATACATTGTTGATATCTCACAGCACGGATCATGACTTGATCATCAGCGCTAAATATCAAAGTAGAACAAAGACGTCATGTTTGTTATACGTTCAAGCAATGCAAATGATACTTTTGCCTTTGTGTCATAATCCAGGCATTGCCTGGGTGCATAAAAGACATAACAAATAGACTTTAATGTCCTTAAAGACATTAACGGTAACAACATTTTTCATTTGACATCATTATAATTCCCCAGCCCAGAGGCTCTGGTCTGTCTCTCTTTCTCACTTGCTTGCTCTCTCGCTCACTCTCTCTCTCTTGCCCTCTCACTCTGTCTCTCTTTCCTCACTCTCTTTCACCCACTCTCGCACTTGTTCTGTCTCACTTATTCCCAGTCTCACTCTCCTGGTCACTCTTGCTCTCACTCTCTTTTATCTCACTCTTTTTTATGCTGAGGACCCACAAAGTCTTCAGCATAAAAAAAAACAGTGACACGCACAAACATGCAACATCAAACCAACACCATTGAATATTAAACACATTTTGAGACTCAAGGATGTGTGAAAAATGGCTGCAGTAAATTAGCACAACACTGGGTAGCACTAATTAAGGCCCCTGACACTTGCATGACTTTGATGCGTGCACTTGCAAGCACTGTGTCGTGCAGGAGGTAAACTTGTTAACGGGTGTAGACTGAAAGTGAGATGGGCGCAATCACATGTGAATGTTTAAAAAAATCTCTCACGCGTCAGTCATGCAACAAATGTGAAGTGGTAGCGAACATTGCACAGTTTACTCGCCAACACTATGTGCAACTCATCAAGTCGCATAAAGAATAAGTGAACAGTATGAGTGGTTGCGTCAGTGCACGGCATCAGAGCGCAGCTCGTCTGAACGATTATAACGAGATGTTAAATCTATCATATACATACTTTTACAGCTGCACACAAGAAGGGATGAACATGCAGCTGTTTTACCAAGCTACTACAATATAAACATGACAAACAATTACCTTTCTAGATTGCTCCAAATGCTTTCTCCAGCTTGTTCAGTGTGTGTGAGAAAAGCAGCAGCTGGAGCGCTCCTCTGTGATTCTGGAAGCGATTAGAGCCATTTGCAACAGCTAACGTGGACAGAAAATAATTAATTCACGACAGAATAATTATTTTATATGCGTCCAGCACACAACGCGTGGCAGCCAGTGGAACAACGCACGGTGTCCAGCTGGGAACATAGCGGGTGGGATTGTCACAACGTGCGTGGATCAAAGTTGTGCAAGTGTCAGGGCATCTTTAGTTTTACTGAATAAGTTTTTCGAGGAAAAGAGCTTGAGAGATGAGATGTGTGTAACAGACGATCTATACACACAGCGTGCTCTGCAGCGATGACCCCCACTGTGAGAAATTATTGCTGAAGACAGAAGCTTGCATCTCATATTGGAGATGAGTCTCCCAGCAAGAACAGGGTCCAGAGCCAGCCCCTGCAAAACGGAGAAAAAGTAAGACTAGTGTGCAGGGAGGTGAGGCAGGATGAACCATCTGGTGTGAAGTTTATGGAGCAGGAGTATCTTGATGACCTCGGTGTTCCCATTCAGTTGGAACTGCAAACGTGCTGCAGCACCTACAGGACACAGCACAGCGGCAAAGACGACAGCAGGACATAACCCAAATATTGATACAGATACAGAGTGAATATCTATCATCTTTTATTCTGATTACATGCAAATATTTTTTCCATCAAAGTGCTTCTTATTCTTCATTTCTGCTGAATGCATGCGCCGTTCATGCTTGTGCATTGGCTGATATTCCAATATGTTGCAATGTTGCTAGACAATTTCAAAGTATTCCTACAACTCAGTTGATGGTGTATTGAGGTTATTTTTAGCACAGCTCATGATGTCTTCGTTTTGATATGGACTCCTGAAGAATGGGCCTCATACACAAACTGTGTGCATGCACAAATCTGTGCTTAAACTGTGTGTGTGAACATTTGCTGCACAAATCAATATTTTCTTACCTGAAATTGTGCATATTCTGCAAAAAAAAAAAAAAAAAAAATTCCTCACACCGTATGTACACATAAATGATGAAGCCCTAGTTGTCCTACAAAATTCTTTTAACTAACTGCATACCTTATTAACAGTCCATTTATCACCTCTGCCAAGGAGGTCATGTTTTCGGTCGCGTTTGTTTGTTTGTCTATCTGTTTGTCAGCAGGATAACTCAAAACGTTTTGAACAGATTTTGATGAAATTTTGTGGACTGGTTGGAAATGACAAGAGGAACAAGTGATTCAATTTTAGTGGTGATCCGGATCAGGATCCGGATCCCGATGCTAATGCTTTACCATGTCTATGGCATTTTCAATGTTAAAAGTTAACATTAAGCAGTTGCAGCTGTCATCACGTTCGGGTGCATTTGTTTTCAAATTGTAATATTTCTTACATTTATTTTTGTTCATATATTAATAATCTAATGATTATTATATACCATTTTAGAGAAAGAGACAAAAAGAAATAGATCACTGTGCCAAGGAGGGAATCTCTTTAGGGTCAGTGACCCTATGGCCTTGTTTAGAGAAGTGTTTCATAAATGTTAAAAAATTCATATATTTGCAGTTTAGTTGAATAATAAATTGAATTTTGTCTCTTATTTGTTTTTGTCTATAAGCACATGCAATATCAATATCAGTGCTCAGATGACAGTAGCTTCTGGGAAAGGTGCAAGTTGCAATAAACTGTGATGCCAAGCGCTAAGGATACTTGCTGTCCAGTCACAGCAGATGAAACGTTTTTTACTACTGAGCAAACATCATTGTTAGACTTTTTTAGGTTCAATGATTCCACGGCGTGTAGATGTTATGGCGTCAGTGACCCCATGGCCTTGGTGGAGGTTTGCAGTCTCTGAGTGCTTCTAGTTCAAAAGTGGCTTCATTAATAACACTATGTAACAAATTTTTATTTTTGTTTTGTTCCTGGGTACATAGTGTGTTTTCCTAACCTGTTATGCCTTAAATAAATAGAAAATAGCTGTTTTCCCACAGAAACTTTGCTTCTGTGATCAGGACATTGATATTTTGAAATCTGTCTGTTTTCAAGAATATTCTCGATTCGCCTTCACTACTACTGAGTAGTCTTCTAGAATATTCTTTTACTGTTAGAACTGTCTAGAAGTTTCCAGAATTATCTAGAAATTTCAAGAAACGTTTAGAACTTTCTAGAACGTTAAAAAAAAAAATCAAAGTTTGTGCTGAATGTAGTCATTTTTCCGTAGACTTTAGACATAAGCAGTTGAAATATAACACTTAGAAGCCAAGAACAAAAATTGTGTTACATAGTGTAATTTATTTACTAATTTAATTTAATAATGTTGTTTATTAATGCATTGACCACATTTATTAACTAACTATGGCACTGATGCTCTTTGATCATCATTATTTATTATCATAATTAAATCTCAGCTGTACCAGTCGGGCTAGTTTAATTAATTTACAATGGATTATATGAGCATGTTCATATTGCAGTTTTGAGTTTTGTTAAATTGTGTAGTGTCCTATAATTGATTGGTCATTCTGATCAATTTCTAGTGTCATGTAATTGTGCAACTGTAGTTGATTTTAATGTATTAATGGGCATGCAGGTGAATAAATAACTTGGATTTACCTCCAAGGAAGCCTTTTTAATTAATCTTTGGAAACAGCAATGCTCATTTGATTTAAATAAAACATTGTTTATATTGAATTGTACTCATTCATTACAAAATAGACAAGAAATTGCGAGTATCATCTCAACACTTATGAAATAGATTACCTCTGGGTAATTGTTTTGGGTTGATCATCACTTTCTCCATCATTCCTTGAACAAATGCCACTTAGTGATGACTGTCCAATAATTGCTGTCAGCCTCTCATCTTCCCATGTTCCTATTTTTAATTCTGTTCTGCGTTTGTTTTTCTTTTTTTTTTTTGGCATCAACTTTGATGTAAGACTATGCTTTTTAAACTTGTGTTGCTGTCTCAACCTCAGGGAACAGAACACTTAGCATTCTTTTTTTTTTCTTTTTTTTTACATTGTCACTGCAAAGGACACACTAAAGAGTGCCCTTGCTGGCTTCCATCTCTAAGCATAATTATTTCAGTTTCCTCTATTGTGAAATTCTTCTGGGCTTTTTGTTAACCTTTTGGGGCCTTTTGTTATTCATGATCTGTGATCTTGTGCATGCAAACACTTCTGCTAATTTAGTAGCAAAGAAGCAAAGCAAAGCAAAGAAGGCTCAGTACTTATACCCAATCCTTATACTACTAATCCAAACAGATTTGGAAATATTCCAGAGCAGTATCACGGAAGTGCAGCACAGATGAAATGTTTTGGCACATTCTATATTATTTAATTCCCATTTTAATTTCCAGTTTGATTGTATGTTTTGTCTGATTTACACACAGTGAGCATCAGGTTTCTCTCCACTAGGGATGGGTATTGATAAGATTTTATCGATACCATTATTGTTTCCGCTTATGGATCCAATTCCTGATCGATTCCCTTATCAATACCTCTTGTGAATTTTCTGTGTACTGAAAGTAGGCTTTACAGGTTTTCTGTGTCAACGACATTTTATTGAGTCTTAAAGTAAATAAATATGAAATTGGTCACTGGATCCTTAAACTCTGGACATAAATAGAGATAAACAAAATCTGTAGTTTTTTGCAAAAGCATTTCCTTTCAGACATTAATGGCACAAATGTAACTCCATACATAGCCTCTGAACTGAGCTCAGCTGGCTGTGCTGCATGTCAACATCAATGTCATTCCTAAAGAACACAGGATGTCTCATTTTGGGAGGAAAAAAAAAATTTTACTCTTTTGTAGTTTATCTGTATTACAGTGTTCGGATAGAGCTGTCATTCGATTTAAAACGGTGATTCACTTTGAAGTTATTAATTCCGACTGGACTCTAACTTGACTCAGCACAGAGCGGCGCAGCGTTTGGAGCTGTGCAAATGGAACGGAGGATGAGTCTCCTTTCTTGCCCACAACTATGCAAGAGCTCCACTTAGTGACTTTAATCTGCACAAAAGTGACTCACGATTGAAATCTTTAAATGGCTTTGAGAGGGGTTAAGAAACGGATTTGCTGTTTCTGAAAAGCAGCAAAGTGGAGAACCAACGAAGCAGCGGGTTGGAGCACTGCTTCATTGCTTCAAGCTTCAAGCACAATTGCTGCAGAAGTGGTTGATTGCAGATCCACTGCAGGGTCTGATATTTTTACTGATAAATACCCCAAAAAACAACAGCCGCTCTGAAGGACCGATAAGGGAATCGTTAAGCAAAAGGGTTATTGATGTCGGTGGATCAAATCATTTCTTAACGATTCTTGAAAAGAACCGGTTCTCGATACCCATCCCTCCACAGTTGCTGGCTTGCTAGCTGGCCGGGGCGGAGTGGAGTGGAGCGAGGCTCACATGACGTGTCCTGCAGACAAACTGCACTGTTTGTAATTGTAGCTCTTTTGTCCAGCACCCACTAACTATCCATAACTTGTAAGATGTCTCGTGAAGGTAGATTCCCCTGTCAGACAGGAAACTACAACAAAGGAAATCTTGGGATTAAGGACCTTGATCAAGATCATTAATCCTCAAATTGCTCCCAGTGTGCAGTTGAGCACGTTACATGCCAGTGCCACTGATGGGAATAACACTTAAAATAACTGTCGTTATTAATGGCGTTATTTTTTTAGTAATAGGTAATCAAATTAATTACTGTTTCCATCATTACAATGCCGTTCTCATTGCTGACAATAAAATGTGGCACGTTATTTAGTTATGTTCATTGAAGCCGTTTTTATCTACAGACTCTCAGCAGCCGGAGGTGCACAGTTTTTTTCTTTTCTTTTCTTTGGTGAGGGGGGGCAGGTGCAAGGCCACCGCATAAGTGATGATAATTAGCTAAAGAAGAGTAAAATTTCATGGTAAGCCAACCAAAGGCAGAGGTGGGTGGAAGTTCACGTACAAATACAAACATACACGCACTCGCTCACACGCAACTGACAGCAACACATTACTGCATTAGCATTTTTCAACTGGAAGTACAGACATTACTTTCCCCTTATTGAGAATAAAGGCAAGCATGTAGATGTGAATGAGCATAATTTAATTTTAGGTTTATTGTATTTGATGGCCAGTTGTGGCCTATTGAGATGCAATAAATATCAAAAATTTCTAAAATATCTAATGTGCTTGATTGGTCTACTATATAAACATCGTAATGACAATATCTACAATAATATATTAAATTTGATAGGCATCTTCTCTCACATTGTCCCACAGCAACATTAAAAAAGTGTAGAGTATAATAATAATAAGAGTATAATAATAACAAATAATGAATGTTTATGAGTTCAATGGTACAAATATTTCATGAGGTGAAAGATGGAACTCGGCTTCGCCTTGTTAAATGGTATGGTCCAGTTTTCACCAAATTAAATATGTGTTTCATTGAAAGAATGGAAAAACATTCATTATTTGTTTTATATAACAGCGAAAATAGATCCTTGTCATTTGATATTTTATTAATTTATAAACAACAGAAAAATAATTTACATTTTACAATACGATATACTTTATTATCCCCAAAAGGGAAATTCATCTTGGACTCATATACTCCATACAATGCACGATAAAAACAATAAAAACAATAAAAATCACATCCAATATAAACACCCCGCATAAATATGAATATAAATATGATACTAACAGACAATTCCCTCCCCCCATATTGCACACATCCCATAACCATAAGTACCACGAAGCGATCACACAGTTCTGTTGCCTTACACAATCTTATTTAGAAGTCTGATAGATGTTGCACAAATGACTTTTTAAAACGGTTCCTCATCAATTTTGGAACTCTATACCACCTAACCGAAGGCAAAAGTTCATATCCTTTATAAAGGATATGTGACGGGTCAGTCAGTATCCTCTGAGCTTACCTGAGAACAGCCTGGTCATATAAAGACTGCAGGCCCTGATACTCCTTCCGTACCATCACCTTCATAGCAGTGTGGATCAGACGACTGAGTTTGGTTTTTAATTGCACAATGAGATTACCATACTACACTGATATTCCAAATCTTATATTCCAAACCATTTTAGTGTTTGTCACTGGTGCTTAACAGTTCAAATTGTTCTCAGTAGTCCATGATGCCATCCACTTAGTGTACAGGCTGCCCTCTGCACTTTCTTCACTCCAGCAAAAAAATTGCATCGGAAATTTGTCCAGCTTTTCATCCTAACAGCTCTTCATGCCTGCAGACGGCTTACGGAGTGGTAGGGTTGTTTGTTTTTTGTGTGTTAGAAGAATTAGCAGTGTCAATTAGCTCCTTCAGATTGTCGTCTACCAGCAAAACAAACTCCGCCATGTTTAGATAAACGCCGCCCCCGGTAGTGTGAACATGTGCGGTGGTTGTGGTGAGCAATAGCACATTTCATATAGTACCAAAATTGCACGCTAAAAAGAACTATTGCATGGTCATTGAAACACAATGGCAAATGGTATGAAAATCCATGTCACGTGACATACAACACAGCAATCAAATGACAAGGATCCACTCAGCCATTATATAATGTACAATATTTACTGTTCATAACTTATTTTATTAAGTGTTCATTTCATTCATTAAGCATATTTAATATTCAATTTTATTATTGATAATAAAACATACAGTTGAATTTAAAGATGATTAAACAGGGGGTGGATCCAAATTTTTTGACATTTTAAAAAAGTAATTTGTCCAACAGCAACATTAAAATTGTGTACATTAGTACACTATTTTACTATTTTACTATCCATCCATCCATCCATCCATTTTCTATACAAATTGCTCACTTACTCCAATAAGGGTCACGGGGGGAGCTGGAGCCTATCCCAACACTCATGTGGTGTGTGGCAGAGAACACCTTGGACAGGACGCCATTCTGTCACAGGGCCACATATAGACAAACACATTCACACCCGCACACACACCTATGGTCAAGTTTCCAATCCACCAAACCTGCATGTCTTTGGATGTGGGAGGAAGCCGGAGCACCTGGGGGGAACCCACACGAACACAGGGAGAACATGCAAACCCCACACAGAAAGGCTGCAAGTGGGAATCGAATTTAAAGTTCCATTGGGGGGGGGGGAGTCGAGCAGCGGCTCTGGGTCGAGCCGCTGCTCCTCCACGTCGAAAGGAGTCAGTTGAGGTGGCTCGGGCATCTTTTCCGGATGCCCCCTGGACGCCTCGCTGGAGAGGTATTCCGGGCACGTCCCATTGGGAGGAGGCCCCGGGAAAGACCCAGGACACGCTGCAGGGACTACATCTGTCGGCTGGCTTGGGAACGCCTTGGGGTTCCCCCGGAGGAGCTGCGGGAGGTGTGTGTGGATCGGGAGGTCTGGGCGGCTTTGCTTGAGCTGCTGCCCCTGCAACCCGACTCCAGATAAAGCGGAAGAAAATGGATGGATGGATTGGGGGGGGGTCCAAATTCATTGACATATTTGCACATTTTTAAAAAGTCAGTTACTTTCCCTAGTTACCAATTACTTTTTTACGCTGTAACTCAGTTACTAACTCAGTTACTTTTTGGGAGAAGTAACTAGTAACAAGTAATTACTTTTTTAAAGCAACTTGCTCAACACTGGTCACTGCGTTGACATCGGTGTGTAAATGGGTGAATGTGGGGCATTATTGTAAACATTTTGTGCATCTGCATCAGATGGAAAAGGGTTTTAGAAATGCAGTCCATATACTATTTCTATTGATAGATTTTTATTCCATTGTGGCTGTTTCATGTGGAATACCACATGCCATGTATGTGCAACTAGTATTGGAACATGTTTTGTGATTGTAGATTATCTTACAACTGGAACAATGCAGAATAATCTGATGGTGGAACATGCGGGCAGTAAAATTACTGTTTGGACTACAGGACATTCTGCCTACATCTGAAACATCTGATTGTGTGCATATACACCTTTTTTGGAGTGGGGGAGAGAGTGCAGTATGCATATTATTCTGGTCATACAGTGGAGTAAAAAAGTATTTAGTCAGTCCCTGATTGTGCAAGTTCTCCTAATTAGAAAGATGAGAGAGGTCCATAATTTTCATCATTGGTACACTTCAACTATGAGAGACAAAATGAAAAAAAAAAAAAAATCCAGGAAATCACATTGTAGGATTTTTAAAGAATTTATTTGTAAATTATGGTGGAAAATAAGTATTTGGTCCATAACAGAAGTTCACCTCAGTCCTTTGTAACATAATCTTTGTTGGTAATGACAGGGGTCAAACATTTCTTGTAAGTCTTCACCAGGTTTGCACACACTGTAGCTGGTATTTTGGACCATTCCTCCATGCAGATCTCCTCTAGAGTAGTGATGTTTTGGAGCTGTCACTGGCCAACACGGACTTTCAACTCCCTCAACAAGGTTTCTATGTGGTTGAGGTCTGGAGACTGGCTTGGCCACTCCAGGACTTTGAAATGCTTTTTACAGAGCCACTTCTTTGTTGCCTGAGCGGTGTGTTTGGGATTATTGTCATGCTGGAAGACCCAACCATGTTTCATCTTTAATGCTCTCACCGATGGAAGGAGGTTTTGGCTTAAAATCTCATGATACGTGGCCCCAGTCATTATTCCCTTAACACAGATCAGTCATCCTGTCCCCTTTGCAGAAAAACAGCCCCAAAGCCTGATGTTTCCACCCCCATGCTTCACAGTAGATATGGTGTTCGAGGTTTTGGCTTAAAATCTCATGATACGTGGCCCCACTCATTATTCCCTTAACACGGACCAGTCATCCTGTCTCCTTTGCAGAAAAACAGCCCCAAAGCCTGATGTTTCCACCCCCATGCTTCACAGTAGATATGGTGTTCTTGGGATGCAACTCAGCAATTGTCTTCCTCCAAACACGATTAGTTGAGTTTTTACCAAAATGTTCTATTTTGGTTTCATCTGACCACATGATATTCTCCCAGTCCTCTTCTCGATCATCCATATGCTCTCTGGTAAACTTCAGATGGGCCTGGACATGTAGTGGCTTAAGCAGGGGGACACACCTGGCACTGCAGGATTTGAGTCCCTCTCTGTGTAGTGTGTAGCCTTTGTTACTTTGGTCCCAGCTCTGCAGGACATTCATTAGGTCCCTCCGTGTAGTTCTGGGATTTTTGCTCACCGTTCTCCTGATCATTTTGACCCCACAGGATGACATCTTGCGTGGAGCCCCAGATCGAGGGAGATTATCATTGGTCTTGTATGTTTTCCATTTTCTTACAATTGCTCCCACAGTTGATTTATTCACACCAGCCTGCTTGACTATTGTAGATTCACTCTTCCCAGCCTGGTGCACCTCTACAATTGGTGTCCTTCGACAGCTCTTTGGTCTTGGCCATGGTTGAGTTTGGAGTCTGACTGTTTGAGGACGTGGACAGGTGTCTTTTATACAGATAACGAGTTCAAACAGGTTCCATTAATACAGATAACAGGTGGAGGACAGAAGAGCTTCTTAAAAAAGTTACAGGTCTGTGAGAGCCAGAAATCTTGTTTGTTTGTTATTGACCAAATACTTATTTTCCACCATAATTTACAAATCGATTCTTTAAAAATCCTACAATGTGATTTCCTAGAATATTTTTTTTCTCATTTTGTCTCTCATAGTTGAAGTGTACCAATGATGAAAATTACAGACCTCTCATCTTTCTCAGTAGGAGAACTTGCACAATCAGTGACTGACTAAATACTTTTTTACCCCACTGTACCCATGTGCAAATACATTGTATGCATATCTGTATGTGGTTACTCATGTCTACTTCAGATTAATGTGACAGTAGGAAATTCAATCAGACCTTGCTGTTGAAGCCACCCTGTGAAGATCCATCAGTGAGGTAGTGGTGGTGGTGGTGGTGGGGAGGGGGTTTATTTGGCAGCTGTGAGGAGACATTCTTTAATGCGCAGAGAAAAGAAGGGTGCAACAAAATGCCAAGGTTCTGGACTCATTTTAGAAGCTCCCATTTGTGCAGGCGTGGTGCTGTGAGAGCTAAAACGACAAAGTTATCAAAAAGATGGAAAGTCAAAGCAAATCTACATGAAATAATGCATGTCATTTATTCATAGTGTTTCCCAGCTGTGGTCATACCTTTCGCCTAGAAAATGAAATAGCCCTCTGCTGCCGTGTGGCATTTTCTCCCTCTGTATCTGGCGCTTTATTTTTGTTTGTTTAATCTTGTGCTTTCCCATCTGTCGGAGATGAATAGTCCAGTCAAGAAAAGGGAAATAAAGAGGTCAAAGCAGGGCTGGAGGGAGTCATGAGACCCACAGCTTTCAGTCCTTACGATGTTCAGCTGAGGACCTAAGTCTTTTTAAGCATGAAACACACTTTAGCTGTTTACTTCTGTAACATTTGTAACTCACACAAACAAGATCTTATGTTACTGGGCAGTGGTATTTGGCAATGTTGATATGGTAAATGGATGGCATTTATAGTGCTTTCACAGTCAAAGCACTTTGCAGTCTGAGGAGGATTTGAACACTGGATCCTCTGGTTACAAGTCTACCACTTTAAGCACTTGACCACCACTTTCCATCTTCTTCATGTAGCTTTGCAGGAGAATTAAGGTTGAAGTCTGTCGTGTCCTGGTGCTTCCTTTCTTCTGTATTGTTGTCAGTCATGGATGCTAACCAGTGACCTTTGGTGATGGAGTCAACACTATCTCACGGTATTTTGTGATGGCATCACGTAAAGTAAGTTAATCTATTAGTTTGTGATACCATCATGAAAAGCGCCGCATTTTCGTGACAGGAGCATGAATTGTAGGGTGATGCAGGGGGTCTTGGGGGGAGTTATGGTTAGAGTTAAGAGAAGGGAGAGGGTTGGGTTATGGGAAGGGGCAGGGTTAGAAATAGTAAAATAAAAAATAACGCGTCATGAAAATGTGACTCATTTCGTGACGGTAGCACGAAAAGCGTGCGAGTGGTCTGGATGGACTTGATGCCTTTGGTACAAGGCCTTTTTGGAGAATCCTTGGAAACTCCTGGAATGACTGTGTGAAATGTAGTAACTTAGGAAAGCACAGTGAGGGAGCACTATTTATGACGTTGTGATATGTTTCTGTGTGGATGACCCAGTACACAAGTGTGGGGCTGTTGACGACCCCAAGCTCAAGCCCACGTTTCACATGAGAAGGCCAACGTCAATCCCACGTTTCACATGTTGGAGCAGACAGATGATTACTTTCCAGAGATGAAGATAGAACAGATGTCAACATGGGTAATTGCCGTCCAGTGCTGGGTCAATTTTATGGCGGATGCGGCAGCTCGTGACAGCAGTGTATTCTCCCATGGTTGATCTGACCTTAAGGTTTGAAGCTCAAGTGTTACTTGACCTACCTAATGCCTTGGTCACACAGCACTAACAAAGGACACTGAAGCCAAAACTAAACAAGAAATCTGGACTTACATTGATGTTCGGACACTTTGTGTAACCGTCGTCCAACTTCGTTCCTGTTGCTGGCGCTTCGTCAGAATTTTCAAACTGTTGAAAAATGTGAATGAATCCCGCCAACAACTTTTCCTCATTGTTTGCGTAGTTCCCATACCATCAGTGTTCCGTTTGACTGTCGTCAAACTTTGTCCAACTTCCCAAGTCCAACATCTTGCATGAACGTTGACGATATCTGAACGGATCAATACTAAAGATATGTGGGACGAAAAGCAAAGTTGTCATACAGAAACAATAGTGGCAAGAGCGTTTTATAGTAAGCCGGAACGCAGCAATAAGCCATACCAGGAAGAGATATACAGTCCTCTACAGTCGGTACGGAGGGGTATGACTTGGAAGAGCAACTTTCACCTGTGAACACAACTCGAGCCCTTTCAATTTTCAAGCAAATTTCTCCAAAATAAATGTAAATTTGATGAAAACATGAAAATCAACGAGTGTGCCACCTGTGACGTGTTGAAGAAGTAGATTTTAGTGCGCTGGCTGCAAGACCCTAGAAGAAATCAACTAGCCTGCACTAGCATTACTCTGTGCCACCACAAGTGGCAGTGCATTTTCCCTTTCTCTGTTATTTTCAGAAACAGAGAACTGATTGGTGCATTGTTTAATGATGTTGTTGTTGTTGTTTCCCAAAAAATGATGTTTGCACTTTACCTGAAAATAAATGTTTTGCCATAAATTACATTACATGTCTAACATCATACATCATGCACTCAAGGGCATGCACAAAATTTAAGACTCAACATCATAAAAGAGCCTTCTCTAATATCTGTAATATGATGCGAGACCGCAAAGCACAGGAGCAATTTTTTTTTTTTTTTTTTTTGAGTAGCACAGTTCCTGCAAGAATCTAATCTTACTTTCACCACTGTTGCAAAGTTAGCTGAAACATCAATCCAAGAACACAAAAGTTAGCACTGCTAATTAGACTTTAGCTGATTAGCAGTGCTAACCACCACCTTCTGGGATGCATGGGGTGCATGCATGTGGTATCTGTTCCAGAAACTGTCCTGTGCACCGGCAACATGTATGTTCATTTTGTGAATTGTTTGTACTTTGTGTCTGTAGCATGGCCCAAGCAGAGGGTCACCCCTTTGAGTCTGGTCTGCTTGAGGTTTCTTCCTCAGAGGGAGTTTTTCCTTACCACTGTTGCTCTGGGGGTTGGTAAAGTTAGACCTTACTTGTGTGAAGCGCCTTGAGGTAACCTTGTTGTGATTTGGCGCTGTATAAATAAATGAAAATAAAATGAAATGGGGCTGAAGTCTTAATTCTGATTTATGCTTCTCCGGCTTCACAGCTCCATAGTGACGCAGAGTTCTCGTCGACATCATTGCGTGGCCACAGAGTTGCAGCTTTGCATTCTTACATATGTTTCAAAGACAATATCTTAATGTCACATCGGATGTCATTGAACAATCAGAATTGTATGTGTAATAATATGTCAGTCTTCAGTCACTGGTATCTGTTCAGTTGTTTTTAAAAGAGAAAAAAATAATCTGCCACTAGTTAAAGTCATTACTACAACATCAAGTCCACATTTAAACACTGAAATATTTCAGTTATAAAGCTATCACACTTTTATCAGGTCAGGAATACACCGTACACGTATCGATTCCCTTCAAACCTTGATCGTGACTGTATGTCACTGCAGTAAGTGTGCTTTAGGATTACAGTCATCACTTTAAATCCATCTGATTGCTGAGACTGCATGAATGGTCAGGCATATAGATTTCATGCTCCACATGAGAAATATCCTTGTTAAACACACTGCAATACAACACCTAGTGCGTGAGTGAGAGCAATGACTGCTGCACTGTTCAGTGTCTTTCTATTTTTAACCTACGAGGTCTGTCCGTAAAGTATAGGTCCTTTTTATTTTTTTCAAAAACTATATGGATTTCATTCATATGTTTTTACGTCAGACATGCTTGCACCCTCGTGCGCATGCGTGACTTTTTCCACGCCTGTCGGTGACGTCATTCGCCTGTGAGCACTCCTTGTGGGAGGAGTCGTCCAGCCCCTCGTCGGAATTCCTTTGTCTGAGAAGTTCCTGAGAGACTGGCGCTTTGTTTGATCAAAATTTTTTCTAAACCTGTGAGACACATCGAAGTGGACATGGTTCGAAAAATTAAGCTGGTCTTCAGTGAAAATTTTAACAGCTGATGAGAGATTTTGAGGTGATTCTGTCGCTTTAAGGACTTTTCACAGTGCGAGACGTCGCGCAGCGCTCTCAGGCAGCGTCATCAGCCTGTTTCAAGCTTAAAACCTCCACATTTCAGGCTCTGTTGATCCAGGATGTCGTGAGAGAACAGAGAAGTTTCAGAAGAAGTCGGTTTCAGCATTTTATCCGGATATTCCACTGTTAAAGGAGATTTTTTAATGAAAGACGTGCGGGCGGATTGCAGCGTCGGCTCGCAGCCGCCGCGACGCTCCGTCACAGGAAAAACACCTCTGTTGGAAACCTTGAGGACAAGTTGGAACATATCCAGCTGATAAACAATTTCTCATATACTCACTCCACTGAAAGCCATCAAAAGCCAACTGGATTTTAACAAATGGTTATCAACACGGAGGTGTTTTTCCTGTGCCGCCGCGCCGCGTCGGCTGCATCCCGACGCGCGGACCCGTCCGCACGTCTTTCATTAAAAAAATCTCCTTTAACAGTGGAATATCCGGATAAAATGCTGAAACCGACTTCTTCTGAAACGTCTCTGTTCTCTCACGACGTCCTGGATCAATAGAGCCTGAAATGTGGAGGTTTTCAGCTTGAAACAGGCTGATGACGCCGCCTGAGAGCGCTGCGCGACGTCTCGCACCGTGAAAAGTCCTTAAAGCGACAGAATCACCTCAAAATCTCTCATCAGCTGTTAAAATTTTCACTGAAAACCAACTTAATTTTTCGAACCATGTCCACTTCGATGTGTCTCACAGGTTTAGAAAAAATTTTGATCAAACAAAGCGCCAGTCTCTCAGCAACTTCTCAGACAAAGGAATTCCGACGAGGGGCTGGACGACTCCTCCCACAAGGAGTGCTCACAGGCGAATGACGTCACCGACAGGCATGGAAAAACTAACGCATGCGCACGAGGGTTCAAGCATGTCTGACATAAAAACATATGAATGAAATCCATATAGTTTTTGAAAAAAATAAAAAGGACCTATACTTTACGGACAGCCCTCGTATGTCTGGTAATGAAAACTTTGTACCAAAAGTCAGTGCCGTACCAGGGTCCATGATGATACTTGATTGAAATGGTTGAATGCAGTTGCACAAAACATGGAAAAAAGAAGAATGGCTCCTATACAGTATATGGCCTATATATCTTGCTGACATTAGATATTGTAGGACAGTGTGTTATTTGTATTGTGATGGGGCCATGTAGTGAGATAGTGTGAAGCAAAATGTGCCTGCAAAGTGCTTGTTTGTGCAATACGATGCATTTATTACACAAAGACCTTCCTGATAATAACCTATAGGCACTACAAAGGACATATTTGCACAGGCTCATTATCATCAGTCACTCTGCTTCACAATTCAATGAGCTCCTAAGTTTTAATTGTATCTTCACATATGCAGCACACATCCTCATTTGCAAGGTGCACGTACAGTAGGAGATGCGAAATAACAGAGTAGTGTTGTGATCTTTGGGGAGCACCAGCCGATGATAATTAACTTGCTTGTCAAGTGGACCCGACTAGATGAATAAGCATCGTTCACTAAATGAAATGGAAGTGTAGCCATGGATGTAGCTCTGTGAAATTAACGTCTGGGCCTATCAGTCAACGCTGCCGTTTGCGCGGCTGTTGGACATGGAGCTGCTTCATCACTGAGAGACGGCCTGCCGTTGGCCGTGCTAGGCCATACAAGAGCCACAATTAAATCCCTGTGTCACTGCCATTAATGATGGTAATCTAGTCATCCATCTGGAGAGCTTCCAGCCTTGTCTCATTGAAGTTTGGACTCTTCTTTGATCAAGCTGAGATAGCAAAGGCTCATGACGGATGCATGAGCCAAAAAACTGAAAGCTTGGATGGGTTCATTTGAAAGAGCAGGCCAAGCAGATGAAAACACTATCATTGATCGATTTTTAAAGAATGAGAATATTTGAATGACTGAATGAATCAAGCAATTATTTTCATCAAATGATAGAATAAGTATTATTCTGGTTAATCAATTTTATTTAACATATAAATATCAGAACACAAAAAAGGGAAAGTGTTTACAGACCATGCTGATTATTTAAAATATCTAAAACCCTAAAGTTATTTATGTATAGTTATATAAAAGACAAAAGAGTGTGTAGATTTATGAAACTGGAACCAGTGGGGGGAATTAAAAACAAAAAGAAAAGCACGATTATCATAATTAGTATTGTTTTTGTTTATTTAAGTTTTAATTTGCTTTAAATTCTTGTTGAACAACTATTTAATTATTGCATAATTACACCCCTACCCTGACTGTTACTCTTGTATGAGTCAAAGCTTAGTTTTACCATTAAGAATATGTACAGTTTTAGTTTTGCACTGAATGTAATGAACACAATAAAGGTAAATAATAAGAGGAAAATATAACCTATAATAAGTCTGGTTTGCACAATATTCCAGGGCCACTGCTAGAAATTTTGGTGCCCTAAGTATATTTTCTTTGTACTTGCACTGTTTTACTTGATCAACTTCAATATGAAACATTTTAATTTTCATATCTGCTACTTGAAAGATAGAACCTGAATGAAGAACTCCATGGAGCTTTTCAATAGGGGGATTGCACACCCGCCATATTGGACTTGGGTCGCACAGGGGATTGTGGGAAATGTGTGCCTGCTGCAGACTCACAGACACACTCAAAAAGCAAACAAAAGGCTCAGAATGCCGGGGATTACTTGTTGTGTCCCTGGATGCTTCAATAACAATCTCAGGAATAAACATGCAAACTTTTCTGAGAATGCAACGCTTAGAACAACTGGATTCACAATGTTGAAAGGACTGGTAATAAGAGAAAGTTTAGTAAGTTCAAGCAGACAGCAGCAGCCAGGGAACTTAATTTAGGAAATGTGACGCTTAATTTAGGAAATCTACCTCAACGACACCCCCCACCCACCCCCCCACCCCCGCCGTCCTGCTCAGAGCAGCTTTCTTCAGAGGGTCTTTGTCCCATCCACCGAAAAATGTATGTGCTTGGCTCAGTGCAGAGATGATGCAACGCACACTTACTGATCTGAATGATTTCAGAGATGCATAGCCAAAGTTATCTCCATTACAGCAGTTTGTTTTCCTGTGGAAGAAGGCCAAATATTAAGCATTTTGTGAACATTTGATATATGACCTCTAAAATATGTGCTATGTACCCCCATCACTCATGAGGTAATAACTCCTACAAGCAAGTTAATTGGAACTTACCCCTCTATCAGAGCCTTTTTCTTGCCTTTTAAACTTGCAATTCTGAACTTTAACCATCTTTTTAGTTCCGCTACTGTTGCTGCCTCGAATGGTGAGTTAATAATAGCTGCAGGTACATCTTCTGGGTCCAAAATTGGCTTAAAAGTAACACATCCCTCTTTTTGTTTTTTTTTTTGTTTTTTTACATCCATATATACCAGGTGTAGGCATACTGACTATCCCATGATGCATTGTGCGAGGGCTGCTTACAGGCATGCACACTGGGACATGCAGTCTCTCTATTAGCTGAACACTGTGATGTGTGGAAATTTAAATTCATTGATGTTGAGTTGTGATCTGGGGTTCCTGGGTGACACTTGTTGGTGGGTCCTTAAAACCCCATATTTGTCACAGAATGGGAGGTCAACAGCACTCAATTAAAATATTGCAAACATAATTTTTTAAAAAAATGTATAGGTTCAATTCCCCTTAAACAGTGAAACTTTTCTCATGGTGTTGAATCTTAAAGCATATTTATTTTCTGTTTCTCGTAATTAGTTTATAGTTTTAGCTCACTTTTTTTGCATATATTTGTTGGTTTGCATATGTTTGTATTTGGTGTGTAATTAGTTTTTATTGATGTTTACACTTGATCTTTTTATTGTTGTGCTTTAGATGTTTTGCTCTGGAGAAAAGTTTGAAATATCTTACCTGAGAGTACTGTATTACTGTTGTGTTCCCAACTCATTGCTAGCATTTATTATTTTGTGTTACAACATGCATTGTTTGTGCTTGTCTTCTCATTTGGATAATAATATGGGGCCCCTGTGACACTGTGCCCCTGGTCTGAGCTCAACCCTGCATTAATCCAGCCCTGTTATGGTTTTTTTTTTTTTTTTTTTTTTTTTTTTTTTTTTTTTTTTAATATTTATTTCATTCATTTAAAATAATAAAACAGAATAGCAGAATTAACAAAATTTTACAAGCTCTTGAATGAAAAGGAGCAGATTGGAAGAACAAGTCCTATATTTTCTGCCCCTTTTTTTACAATACAATCTTACAATATCAAGCATCATTAATCAACATAATTTAACAGATTACATTTCTATGACTTTGTCACATGCCACCGACTTATTTCATAATTTTAACCATTATTTATAAGATTACACCCCTAACAGATTACATTTTAAACTTCAAACATTCTAAACATTATTAACAGATTACATTTTTGGCTTTGTCACAGCCCACTGACTTATTTCATAGTTTCATACTTACGAAATACATCTAGTTTAATACGTTTTTTTAAATAATTTAAGCGACCTTGATTCTTTGAATTCTTTGTTGAGGTTGTTCCATAATTTTACACAATTCACTGCAATACTCCGTTCCTTTATCTTGGTTCTGAATCTTGGTTTTTAAAGACTTCTATGCCTTTCAAATTATAACTACTTACTCTTTTTTCAAACATATTTTGAATGTTTATTGGTAAGGTATTGTTATTTGCTTGGTACATTGTTTGTAATAATTTCAAATCAACTAAATCTTGAAATTTAAGTACCCTATACTTAATGAACAATGGACTAGATGGGTCTCTAAAACGACTGTTGCTAATCACTTTTAAAGCTCTTTTCTGCAAAATAAATAAAGGTTGCGTATAAGTTGTACATGTTGATCCCTAGATTTCTACACAATAAGTCAAATATGGAACAATCAATGAATTGTACAATGTTAATAATCCATAACTATTTAATGAATATTTAACTTTTTGCAAAACAGCAATAGCTTTCGCTATTTTTCCTTTTATGTAATTTATGTGTGACTTCCATGTAAAATCTTCATCAATCATAACTCCTAAAAATTTCATTTCTTTTACCCTTTGAATGTCCATTCCATCTATTTTTAATGACACATCTTTTTTTTTTACTCTGTCATTAAACAATATGAAATTTGTTTTATTAATATTAAGTGACAATCTGTTTATATCAAACCAATATTTAACTTTTTCCAACTCTGTATTTATCACTTGTACTACTTCCTGTATATCTGATCCAGAGTAAAATAATGTTGTATCGTCAGCAAATAAGATGCTACCAAGTACATTAGATACATTCACAAAATCATTGATATAGAAAATAAACAGTTTGGGTCCAAGTACCGACCCTTGTGGTACGCCACACATAATGTTACACAATTCTGATTTAGTATTATTTATCTGAACAAACTGTTTTCTATTTTCTAAGTAGCTTTTTACCCACTGATGTGCAATCCCTCTTATTCCATATTGTTGTAACTTGTGAAGCAATCTTGAATGATCAATAACATCAAAAGCTTTTTCAGGTCAATAAAAACACTTACAAAATAATCCTTATTATCTGTTGCTGTTGATATTTTCTCTGTTAATTCCATAATTGCCATAGCTGTTGAATGTTTTGTTCTGAATCCATACTGAGCATTATTTAAAATATAATGTTTCTCAATGAATTTATCCAACCTTGTCACAAAAACGTTTTCCATAATTTTAGAAAACTGTGGAAGCAATGACACTGGCCTGTAATTTGAAACGTTATGTTTGTCTCCATTTTTATATAATGGGACTACCTTGGCAATTTTCGTCTGGGAAAATTCCTGTTGACAGAGACAGATTACAAATGTAAGTGAATGGTTCAATAACAGTTTCTATTATACTTTTTACAGTCATCATGTCTAAATCTTCATAGTCAGTTGATCTTTTGCTTACACAGTTTTTTACAATATTCCTTATTTCATCTTTTCCCACATTGTCAAGGAAAATACTATTGACCGTATTTACAGTTGTATTTAATTTATCTTCTACTGTTGGTTTATTTCCCACCAGACTTGATCCCACCTTTGAAAAATAATCATTAAACTCATTTACAACTTCTTTTATGTCATATATCTCTTTATTTTCCTTGACAAGGTAATTTGGAAAAGTTGATTTCACTCCATCACTTTCCATCACACTTTTTATAATTCCCCATGTTGCCCTCATATTATCTTTACTCTTATTTAATTGTTCACTATAATAATCTTTTTTTTTTGTTTCCTAATTATTGTCAATAGTTTATTTTTATATTTTTTGTATCTGTGTTCTGTTTTCTTTGTTTGCATTTTTAAAAAGCACCTGTATAAATAGTTTTTCTTTACACAGGCATTTTTTAATCCCTTAGTCAGCCATGGTTATTGATTGATCCAAATGTTTCCTCACTTACAGCTTCCACAGCTTTTTACTCGCTATTTTAAGAAGTTCAGCAATTAAACAAATACAATATTGAAGCATCTGATAATGAAGATTTTACACATGCATATGTGTAAAATCTGTGTAAACAGGAAAAGCTGCGCAGTCCTTCACATATTACAGGAAACTTTGCACCCATCTGCATTTTATTTTTCCTCATGAAACTTGCATAAAGTGCATAATGTGATGGGGTAAATTGTATTTTAGTGGCGGGGCACATGCAGGCCACAGTGCAGTGTATGAGACTATTTATTTAAACCACAGCCTTTCAAGAGTATACAATTTCAGCTCAATTGATATATTACTAATTACAGAGCCATAATTACTATGATTATGATGATAACTCACAAGACTATTTTTGGCACCTTATCCTGCGCTGGGTGCCCTACACACTATGTGCGCGCACATGGTGGAATATTTGTATGCTGGGTTTTTTGGAGAACACCGAGAAGGAGTTGACCAGATTGTCATGAAAATGGTGGTAGGGGTGGATGGGTTTTTTGAACCTGGTGGGATATGCAGGCGATCAGGTGGCCACTGTGGTGTAAGAGCTGCTCAAATGCTTCACCTCAGGGAGCTGTGCTGGGTGACTATTGCTCATACTTATGTACTTGATGCTTTATGTGTAGAAACCTTCCGTCACCAGAAAACCTCTCACTCCTGAATGTGCCATCAAAAGAGTGCACTTCTCACTTAAAGGCAAAGACAGGTGAGAGTCTGATTGGTTTTTTTCATGTTAAACCCTAAACATACCCATGATTAATTGAATGACTCATTAGAACCCTTGGCACCCTTACTTACTTTGTGCTGAAATTATTTGTGTAAATAGTAAAGTGAACTTGGACACACCCCAACTGCACTTGTGCTAGATCATACCACACATATAGATGATCAATATATGGCCATGTATTTATATACATGTATATATGTCTATATATACAGATATGGATGGATTGGTTTATTAAATGATGCAGCTGAAATTGACCTGTTTCTGGTAAATGTGCAAACCCTACATCCATATACTCATGTTCAAAAAGAAAAACCCGACACAAAACCGATGTCGGGTTTAATTATACCGTACCCATAATGTAGACAACCTGAACAGATATTCAAATAAAGCATGAGTAAACACCAGTGCTGGCAAAACAAACAGAAATGTGTCAGATAAGCACTCGTTTTTGAATGCTTCAATTTTCCCCCGCACTCAACGGGTCACGCATACTGTGTCACCTCAAAAATCACATTTTTTTTCCCTGGCAGTGATTATGATGCCACTCTTCATTGAGAGCTACTGATCAGCTGAAAAATGGCTGCTTTAGATGGGTTGAGCAAGGACAAATGGAATATACACAGTGATTGTAATTCTGAAGAGTGTGATGGCAAATTACAGCCATTGGCCATCAGGCACCCTTAAAACCCAAGAGTTTGTTTGTAATTTATGTTGAACTCTTTATTTTAGAACACAATACTTTAGCAACTCAAAATTGGCACTTATGAAGCTATCATTCTTGGAAAATATAACCCCAAATCAGAAAAACAGTTGGGTTGCTATGGAAAAAAAAGATTCTTGCATTTACTTTGACTTCATGTTTGTGGGGTCAGCTTCATTTAATTTGTTAATAAAAATCAATTCCTGCATTTCAGGTCTACAAAAAAAAAAAAAAAAAAAAAGCCGGAACACCAGTGTGTACTGTTGCCATTCCTTCTCACAACACTTGAGACATTTTGACATTGAGAATAACAAGCAATGAAGCATTTCAGGTGTGCTCACTCTTTTTGCGAACACACCTGAAGGCATACAACAGTACAGGATCATTGGTGCTATGTTTTTAATTTCACAATTGTCCACCCATTCTCTCCAAGGGACAGGTCAGGACTGTAGCCAACCCAGTCCAGTATTTGAACTGTTTACTTCCACAGCTGTGCCTTTCTAATGTGTGCAGAATGTGGTTTTGCATTATCTTGCTGAAAAATGCCCAGATGTTCCTGGAAAAGATGTCATGTCAGAGGCAGCTTATGCTGCTCAAACACCTCAAATTAAATTCAAATTTATTAATTTATATAGCACCAATTCACGATGAAATTGTCTCAAGGCGCTTCACATAACATAAAAAAAAAAAAAATTTTAAAACACAATAAAAAGACGACCATAAAAGAAAGACAACCATAAAAGAATACAAGAATAAAAACACATAACACTAATGATAAAACAGGGAAAACAAATAAGTCTTTAAACTTGACTTAAAAGTCTCCACAGTATCCGACTGCCGAATGTGTGCCGGGAGATCGTTCCACAGAGCTGGGGCACGGTAGGAGAAAGTTCTGTGACCGGCAGACTTTTTATTCACCCTGGGAACACACAGAAGTCCTGCACCTTGAGAACGCAGGGCCCGAGCCGGTACATAGGGGCTTACCAGGTCAGCCATATAGGGAGGTGCATGTCCATGAACAATTTTATAAACTAATAACAGTACTTTAAAACCTCAATGTACTTTTATGCATTAGGGCCCCTTCATACATAGTGCGATTAGTACAACTCAGGGTGACTCTCGGAAACATCGAGCCCACGGGCAAGCGTGCAGGTTGCCGCTGCGATGGTTTGTGCACGGGGGAACACAGTGCAAGCAGCTGTTTCTGCACTAAAATGCAACAGGAGAACGCTGCTCTCTGAGCGGGGGGGTGGGGGGTGAGGTGGATTTTCTAAGTTATGCGTCACATGGTGGACGCAATTTTTCCACAAGTTTGGGAGAAAACTCTGATGTATATTGGTGGTTTTGATGGAACTGGTTTGAGTGGAAAAACTGTTGGTGTGTCTACCATGTAAGTTCCCTGGCTGCTACTGTCTCGGTTGATGCCTGCTTGAACTTACTAAATGTTCTCTTATTACCAGTCCTTCCAATATTGTGAATCCACTTGTTTCTAAGGGCCCCTTCACACATAGTGCGAATACATACATTTCAGGGCAGCTCTTGTCGGAACAACTCGTATGAGCAAACCACGAAACATTGCGCCGATGGGCAGGCGTGCACAATGCCGTTGAGATGGATAGTGCATGTGGGAACACAGTGCCAGCAGCTGCATGATGTGTAACCACATCGCTCAGCTGCTGTGACAATAAAAAAAAATAGAAAATACATGCCACCTATGGGATTCGCACCTGCACTTTCCAAAAGCTCTGATTGCCATTCAGAAACTTTACCAGTGAGCTACCATCGCTGTCCTGTGAAAGGTGCGGGAAAGTGCCTGATATCACGAAGGACATGGACATATTTTTTAAAAAAAATGAAACCACACACCATATACAGCATTTTACTGAATCCCTCTTAAGCGAGCAATACAAGTATGATCCATCTGCTCCTCTGTAGATGACCCATGGTCACAGACGTTCAGTCATGAAATGACATGAATGAGAAGCAGGGCACTCCTATCATGTCCACTTCTGCTGCATGACGGCATGTTCAGCTGGCGTGCGTGTCCTGTGGGCCTGTGTCTTGTGGGCGGCGTGTTGCAGGACAGACACCACGTCATGTGGAACAGAGCTCACGTGGGTGACATGACATTCAGATCACTCACTGCGTGTTATGATCTGATGGCCCGGATCACCAGGGGTAGCCTGTCAGTGTGCATGTGGTGCGCGCACTCACTGCAGCCCATTGCAACAGCGATATATGTTTTTATTTATGTCCACGTGATGACAGCAAGCAGACACACGCGCTTCACAGTGGACAGTTGTTAGTTCATGTCCATCCAGTCACCGTACGTGTTCCATAGCCGTGACGTCCAGAACCACAGATCGCCGCAGCCGCTCCTCTTGGTGGCCACACCCCCTATCAGTTCAGCGCACACACCAGCGTGTCACTGTGTCTGTTTGCAAAGCTGCACTTTTGGCGCACTTAGACAAATTTCACATCCAGCTAGACAGTGATCGTCTGCTGACTGTTGTCATGTTAACAGTGTAAATGGCCGCACATTTTCTAAGTGCCATGCGAGCGGTATTAGATGTTCATGCTTGTCACCTGGAATTTGGCCGACACCTGCCGCGAGAGGGTTTGATGGGCTCTCACAGCGCACACTGTGCCTTTCAGCCACTGGTGTGTGCAAATAGTTGTAGCAACAGGTGTACGAGGCGTTAGAGGCAGCTACAATATTACACGTATTACATGCGATTCCTGCTTCATGCGCAATTCAACCAAATTCGCACTATGTGTGAAGGGGCCCTTAATGCTGTCATCATTGAAGTGTAAATTACATTTGCCAAAGACACTGACACAACCCCATCCTGTGACAGATCCTGGCTTTTAGATTTGTTGCTGATAATACTCTCGATGGTCCTCTTCGTCTTTGATCAGGGGGATATGGCATCCATTTCTTCCATAAATATTCCATATTATAATATATATATATATATATATATATATATATATATATATATATATATATATATATATATATATATATATATATATATATATATATATTCCATAATCTTTTCTAGGCTGGACTATTGTAATTCATTATTATCAGGTTGTCCTAAAAGTTCCCTGAAAAGCCTTCAGTTAATTCAAAATGCTGCAGCTAGAGTACTGACGGGGACTAGAAGGAGAGAGCATATTTCACCCATATTGGCCTCTCTTTATTGGCTTCCTGTTAATTCTAGAATAGAATTTAAAATTCTTCTTCTTACTTATAAGGTTTTGAATAATCAAGTCCATCTTATCTTAGGGACCTCTTAGTACCATATCACCCCAATAGAGCGCTTTGCTCTCAGACTGCAGGCTTACTTGTATTTCCTAGGGTTTTTAAGAGGAGAATGGGAGGCAGAGCCTTCAGCTTTCAGGCTCCTCTCCTGTGGAACCAGCTCCCAATTCGGATCAGGGAGACAGACACCCTCTCTGACAGACACCCTCTCTACTTTTAAGATTAGGCTTAAAACTTTCCTTTTTGCTAAAGCTTATAGTTAGGGCTGGATCAGGTGACCCTGAACCATCCCTTAGTTATGCTGCTATAGACTTAGACTGCTGGGGGGTTCCCATGATGCACTGAGTGTTTATTTCTCTTTTTGCTTTGTATGCACCACTCTGCATTTAATTATTAGTGATTGATCTCTGCTCTCTTCCACAGCATGTCTTTTTCCTGATTCTCTCCCCTCAGCCCCAACCAGTCCCAGCAGAAGACTGCCCCTCCCTGAGCCTGGTTCTGCTGGAGGTTTCTTCCTGTTAAAAGGGAGTTTTTCCTTCCCACTGTCGCCAAGTGCTTGCTCATAGGGGGTCGTTTTGACCGTTGGGGTTTTTCTGTGATTATTGTATGGCTTTTGCCTTGCAATATAAAGCTCCTTGGGGCAACTGTTGTTGTGATTTGGCGCTATATAAATAAAATTGATTTGATTTGATTTGATAAAAAGATCTAGAATACTGATTCATCTTATCACAATACATGTTTCCATTGTGTGATGGTCTAACCCAGATGTCTCTAACCTGAGTAAAGCTGATGCTGCTTCTGGACAAGGTTAGCATAAGGCTTTTTTTTGCACAGTAAAATTTGAAGTGGTATTTGTGAGTGTAACTTCATATTGTAGTTCTTGACAGTTGTTTCACCAAGTAGTCCTTTGCCCATGTAGTTCTACCAGCTATTGATGAATAGCTGTTCCCAGTCCAGTTACGGCTGAGAGATCAGAGGTCCCAGGTGTTCAGTTTAGGCTTGCACTTTTGTCCTTCATAAATTTAAATTCATCCAGATTGTTTGAATCATTTTATGATATTATACATTGTGGAGGGAGAAATCTGCAAATCTCTTCCAATCTTTCTTTGAGGGACACTGTTTTTAAGCATTTCACAAAATTTATCCTGCATTTGATGTCAAATTGGAGATCCTCTGCCCATCCTTACTCCTCAAAGATGTTACCTTTCATGGATACTGCTTTTGTACCAAGGTAACAAAAGCAAAAAATCAACTTTAGTTTTCCATGTGCTTTCTGGAAAACTGAAATTTCATGTTTTCTTCTACACAATGCACGTTTGTTCTGCCGCAGCCATAGAAGCCTGTCACTCCAGAGGTGTCATGAGTGTCTTGGTGGCTTCCTTCACTTGTCTCTTTCTTGCACATTTATTCAGTTTTTGAGAACCGCCCACTGCACAAAGATTTGCCATGCAGTACTGTACTGTTTGTATTTCTTGTGTACTGAAGTAAATGAAGTCCAAGACATATTCAGTGACTTGGAAATGTTCATGGATCCATCCCCTCATCTGTATATATATATATAAAAAAAAACCCTGACTGCAGAAGTAATGATTTGGTTACGTTATAGAAAAGGGTACTTATACGTATGTACTTCATTGTTTTGGCTCAGATGCTTTTGATTGAATTTATATGATGATGTCAATATTTTTCACTGAGTTAAAAGGCCATAATTTAGAAATTTTAATCTAGATAGTCCTAACTTGAGAATCTTTATTTGGAAAATACTACAAATGGGCAATGAGACAGAAACATTAACCTTGATGTGCGTGAGAAACTGCATGTCTCATTTCGGCCTGTGCTCTGATCTGGTATTGTGTCTCTTCTCTGCAGAAGATTTGCAACTGGTTTCACCAAACACCTTTGCTATTTACCTCTGAAGCAGCATAATCACGTTTGGTTTCATTTACTGCACACAGAAGTTGTTCTTTTGTGCTCGCCAACATCCTTTTGATAGACTTCACAAAAGATGAGCACTGCTCCATCACAGCGGGGTCTGGTTGTTCTGGAAGGCGCACAAAGATCCTACCTGCCGAGGGGAGCTCTCACGCTCCACTGCCAAGCGAGACAAAAGGCCTTGAACAGCTGATGATGCTTTGATTAAAGCACGTGTTTAATCAGTGATCAGGAAGAGACATTTTGGTGACATGCCACTTGTTATAGGAAAAAAAAGCTGTCACGGAAAACGACAGAAAATGACAAAGAGATTTGACAAACTGATAGCACAGATGCAGCCTGGTTGGAGACTATGTTGGCATATTTCTATCCAACAGCTTAGGTGCCTTTGTTGGTAAGAAAAATTTTCCTGACCCCGGCTTTGTGGACGATGCTGTGATCTGCTGTGGAATCAGTGGACACCCTGATTGTATCAGTTGAGAAGGTAAAGAAGGAATCAGATTGTCTGGGTTTGCAGTTGTCCTAAAGACAAAGATCCAGGCTTTCATTGACTCCCTGGATTTAGTCATCAGAGGTGTATCTGTATGAGGCAACAGGGTTGGATTTGTCAATGCATTAACTTATCTCAGCACTCAGACTCATGTTTCTGGTTCCTTCGCTTTTTTTTTGAGATTGAAATACAACTGAGAAGAGCTCATGGAGTCATGAGGTCACTGGACATAGGTGTTTGGCGAGGCCACTATCTTGGCAGAACAACAAAGGTTTGGACCTTTGTTCTTGGGGCCCTGGTGCTTGACATGGAAGCTAGCCAGTAACCAAAGTTCATGATGAGATACCTTTTGTATTAGGCCTCTTTGGAGGGTACTTTGGTGCAGCTGGAATAACTGTATCAGGTGAACACTTACCTGGGCCCGGTTTCATGAAGCAGGTTAATCTTTTAGTCTACTAAACTTACTTAGTCAACTAAGGTTAGTTGCCTGACATTAGCCATCTAATCTCTCATCGACGGCTAAACTTGTAGATTAGTTGTCTAACATTAGTTGATGATTTTCATGGGGATAAGCGACCTCCCCAGTGGCATTGCCAAGAAATGCCTCCAATGCACAAGGGTTTTGTTTACTTCTGGGTTGGTCATCTGATACAAACATGCCCGAGCCCACTACACCAGAGGAGAAGCGCTCCCGGCCTCGGCGCCCGTGAACATCTCCTATGGATTATTCTGGTCCCGGAACATCTGCATCTCCATCAATTGATGGTACACGATAGCCACCATTTTTGAGGTAAAACACTGAAGTTTTGTCAACTAAAATAAGATTAGCCTCCTCTGTACCAGGCTAAAAACTTTAGTCTGCTAACTTGAAACTTTAGCTAACTAAGCGCTTTTGCAATGACTAACGTCAAAAGATTAGTCGACTAAGTGAGTTTAGTTGATTAAACAGGATTTAGACCACTTCATGAAACTGGGCCCTGGAGAGATATGCTGAGGTCATACGGTTTTGAACATAGATTTTTGAAAATGGGGATTTTCCACATTTGGTTAAAAAACAAAACAGTCTCCACCCACATGAAAATACAAAACACATTGCAAAGCACTGTCAAGAGCATGGCGAAGCAACAAATGGCTGTGCTGCATTGACATAACCTCACAAAAAGTTATCTTTTCAAGCTACCATCAGGGCCAGGGCTTACTTTTGTAATATAATGGTGTAGAAAATGTTAAATCTCTGTTGTATCTTTCAATGAAGAATATTATTGTCCATGTTATTAAAAATGAAAAATGACCACTGATGACTGGCATGATGGTTTTCAACAGTCAACATTGTCAAGCAGCATTACTGTATAGCCATGTTTGCCAATCAGAAGGACACCACGCTTCTGTCAGTCTGCCCCAGGGCAGCTGTGGCTACACTAGTAGCTTAACACCACCAGCGTGTGAATGCGCGAGTGAATGAATAATAGTGCAACTTGTAAGTGCTTTGGGTATCTTAGCAATAATAAGACATCCTATAAATCTAAGTTATTATTTTATTACTATTTTCCTTGTAAACACTAAAACTGGTGTTTTCCAAAGTGTTTTCCTTGGCTGGAGTTTTGCAAAAGCTGCAATTTCTGTGGTCTACCCAAAACACATTTCTTGTGGATGAAAGGCCAAACACCAAATGAAAGTTATGTTCTCCAATATACAAATGTATTTATGGACGAGGCATCAGACGATGAGTATCACTTGTATTGTGAGGAAACTTCAGCTATAACATTTAGGTCATGTTCATCTGGGCCTGATCCAGCATGCAGGTACTTCAGTGATGGGGACCCCACAGTGGTTGAAAGAGGCCAAGAGGACAACCATTTAGTGGGGTTTGTAGATAATATGTCCTGTCCGAGGACACAGACAAGTATTCTGAAGCACACACCTAGAATTGAACCTTGTTGTGTGTAGATTGGCGGTTCAAGTGCTATTCCACAGAGTCATCTGGGGTGCACACACTATGCCAAGATGATGGATAATTTTCATAAAAAAAAAAAAAAAAATGCTGTGGTGCATCGTGGGTCCTCCCAGCTCAGGGTGATGCATCACAGTATCGTCCTGGGCTGGGAGTCCGCAAGATGCAAACAGGAAACAGAAAATCCAACAGTATGACATTTGTCATGTTAAACATCATGTAGGTGCAAGAAACACCCTTTACGTCTAAACTGACAGAGGGGTGATGGGGAGAGTCACGGAAATCAGTACTGGAAGTGAGTAATTTATCAAACTCTGTGAGGATGTAAATTCTCCTATTATTTGTGTGTCAGACACTCAATAGGTAAGAAATGAGCAAACAATTCTGAAGCCTTTGCATTTATACACTTTGCACTGTTCTTGAATCCTGCTGTGCATGATGATGCACATAAAAACACTCTGCAGGGATCCTATCAGATTAAGCTGTTTTGCATGAGCTGCTTATGATCACATTCTGTTGCTAATAGGGGTGCTTACAGTGTGTTTAGAAGAAACAAGAAGAAAAGAAGAGTCCAAGATAGGCCTTTAGTGCTGGTGCTTGTCTCCAGATTACACAGCGTGAAGCAGAAGAGTCTATGACTCCCCTGGATGTGACACCAGTCTGACCAAGGCCAGTATTCATTTACACCTGGCTGGACTGGGACAGTCATTTGTATTGTGAGGGATAGTCAGCTTTAAAATTTTAGACGTGGTGCATTTCTCTCAGCAGGATCCAGCGCGCAGGTGCCTCAGTGTTGAGGACACCATCATCTGGAGAAGACCAACCACAGTGTTATCTAGTGAACTGTCGACCCATCTTTTCAACAGCCTAAACTCGAAGTTGACAGGTAATTTTCTTTAGTGATGGGATTCAGTAGCATGTTCCCATTGGCCATTGCATGGCACCCAACCAGAGTGCGGCGTATAGCTGCTTTGTATACGAGGGCTGTCAATAAAGTATAGGTCCTTTTTATTTTTTTCAAAAACTATATGGATTTCATTCATATGTTTTTACGTCAGACATGCTTGAACCCTCGTGCGCATGCGTGAGTTTTTCCACGCCTGTCGGTGACGTCATTCGCCTGTGAGCACTCCT
The DNA here is from genome assembly GCF_902500255.1 of Thalassophryne amazonica. NCBI lineage: Eukaryota > Metazoa > Chordata > Actinopteri > Batrachoidiformes > Batrachoididae > Thalassophryne > Thalassophryne amazonica. The sequence continues at coordinate 23,441,690 of NC_047115.1, read as the reverse complement.
TGTGGGAGGAGTCGTCCAGCCCCTCGTCGGAATTCCTTTGTCTGAGAAGTTGCTGAGAGACTGGCGCTTTGTTTGATCAAAATTTTTTCTAAACCTGTGAGGCACATCGAAGTGGACACGGTTCGAAAAATTAAGCTGGTTTTCGGTGAAAATTTTAACGGCTGATGAGAGATTTTGAGGTGATACTGTCGCTTTAAGGACTTCCCACGGAGCGGGACGTCGCGCAGCGCTCCCAGGCGCCGTCGTCAGCCTGTTTCAAGCTGAAAACCTCCACATTTCAGGCTCTATTGTTCCGGGATGTCATGAGAGAACAGAGAAGTTTCAGAAGAAGTCGGTTTCAGCATTTTATCCGGATATTCCACTGTTAAAGGAGATTTTTTTTAATGAAAGACATGCAGACGGGTCCGCGCATCGGGACGCAGCCGGCGCAGTGCGGCAGCACAGGAAAAACACCTCCGTGTTGATAACCATTTGTAAAATCCAGGCGGTTTTTGATGGCTTTCAGTGGAGTGAGTATCTGAGAAATTGCTGGGCATGTTCCAACTTGTCCTTAAGGCTTCCAACAGAGGTGTTTTTCCTGTGGCGGAGCATTGCGGCGGCTGCGAGCCGACGCTGCAATCCGTCCACACGTCTTTCATTAAAAAAATCTCCTTTAACAGTGGAATATCCGGATAAAATGCTGAAACCGACTTCTTCTGAAACTTCTCTGTTCTCTCACGACGTCCTGGATCAATAGAGCCTGAAATGTGGAGGTTTTCAGCTTGAAACAGGCTGATGACGGCGCCTGAGAGCGCTGCGCAACGTCCCGCTCTGTGGGAAGTCCTTAAAGCGACAGTATCACCTCAAAATCTCTCATCGGCCGTTAAAATTTTCACCGAAAACCAGCTTAATTTTTCGAACCGTGTCCACTTCGATGTGCCTCACAGGTTTAGAAAAAATTTTGATCAAACAAAGCGCCAGTCTCTCAGTAACTTCTCAGACAAAGGAATTCCGACGAGGGGCTGGACGACTCCTCCCACAAGGAATGCTCACAGGCGAATGACGTCACCGACAGGCGTGGAAAAACTCACGCATGCGCACGAGGGTTCAAGCATGTCTGACGTAAAAACATGAATGAAATCCATATAGTTTTTGAAAAAAATAAAAAGGACCTATACTTTATTGACAGACCTCGTACTTTTTATGAGTGAAAACAAGGGGAACAGCTGAAAAGTTTTACTTTTTATGAATAAAGACAGAGTAAAATTCAATGAAAATATTCAGTTGATAATTGCTAGTAAATGTTACTTGAGTTATTCTTTCAGAAAAACTAAAATATGAAAGTAACATTTACTTAAGAATTTACTTGGAATTTCTGAGTGAAAAAAAAACTTTCCTAGGTTTTTGCAAGTAAATGTTACTCCAAATTTTTGTCAGTGTGTGCGCCCCACAGGTCACACGTTGTCCACCTTGCCTTTGTTTTTGGCCCATCTCAGGATTTGCAAGCTTTTTGGAATTAATAAATTAATGTTAAGCAAATTAAACTACAAGTGATTTTATTGTGTTGAACCTTTATTGTAACTTACAAATCTTAATTTTTTAAAAATCAAATATAATGCATGAAATTGAAACTGCATATAATTTACGCTCTGTCATAAGACACCGCTCTCTCATGTTCTGCATAACAGCCTGAGGCCAGCCGGACCTCTGTGTTTCATTTGGCGATGGTGGATGGATGAATACTTTCCAGAGGTGGTGATGGATAAGTTCTCTGCTTGCTATGGTGGCTCCATGTTGTGGTGGATGCTAGAGGTGGGCAGATCAATCCTAAAATCGATAATATCGATACCAACACTGGTATTGATATTGAACGATCCTCGTGTAAAAAGATCGATATTCAAACTTTTTCTCTCCCGCATGCACTGACTGCCACGCACGCAGATTCATCAAAGTCTACTCTCTGTCTGTAAGAGCAGCACTGTGCTGTGTCACACAACATGGAGCAGCGCACCCTACCCCCTCTGGTCTTTTGTTGTTGCACCGTCACGTGGATCAGCAGCGCCAGCCAAAAGCCATGCAGGTAGGCTCAGCCTGGCCCGCCCACTCAGCGCTCTCCTCAAGTCAGCCCTCTACCTCAGGAGATTTTGTTTTAAGTTGTGTTTAGTGATATTTTTTTTAAACAAAAATGTTGATTGTGATAATAAGGTATTTTGTTGTCATGTACAATGTTTGGCAAAATTCTATCCTAGGTCTTTTGGATCCTTTGGATCTCTGAAGCTTAAATATGAAAAAGTATGTGTATCAGTATCGATATCGGCCATACTGGGCCTGTATTTACTTGGTATCGGATCAATACCAAAATTCCCAGTATCGCCCACCTCTAGTGGATGCAGGAGCACCACTGCATGAGTCCAGACTTGATGTGGACAATATAGAATAAGTGTCTTGTCCAAGGATGTCTGATTATTCCAGTATGAAGTGGAATTGAACCCAGGTGTATATATTGGTAGCCCAGCTCCTTTACCACTGAGCTACCTGCTTTTCAAGAGACAAGTCATAAATAAAAGCCAGTTGTTTTAGTCCGTGTGCATCAGTCACTTTCTCTGTAATTGTTTCGACGATGAGGTTTCTTAACTTTTTAACCTCAGGTGGCCATTGCTGTGTAGCACTAAATAACACTTGACCTTTCTTCTGCTCCGTCTGTGCACTTTTTGGAGAATAGAGGTGCAAGTAATGTCAAGTCCAGTCTCACTCCAATCTTCCAGAGTACGGTTAAAATTTCTCTTTCATGCCCCCTGACAGAGGGAGACACTCACCATCCATGACTCTGAATCCACAGCATGTTGCAGATATTCTGACACGAGGTATTGAATGCGGTCAGTCATCCAATCAGTAGGAATCTGCACACTCCAACGTAAAGACGTTTTTGTTGCTTTTTTTATTTTTATTGAGCCCCTGCGTATTTTTTGTGATGCTGAGCATAAGAGCTGACACTCCTTCAAATGTGCTGCAGCAGCACTGCTTACTATTCATGCTGTTATCTGTGTGAACTTCTACTCTGCTGCCTTTACGTTGACATAGGGATGCACTTCCTAATGGAGTTGCATCATGTATATTCTGTCTTCCATATAACGTGACTCCCCGTATATATGTAACTCAGGGTGGTGAATTCTATTTCTGGCATAAACACACTGCCTTCACTGTTGCTTTTGTGCAGAATTGATTATGTAAATATTGCAACTTTTACTGCTATGATAGTTAAGTCCCTTACATAGGTCACATTCACATATAACTGTGGATTTGTGATATACATTAGCTCGGTACATAAAAATATGCATTAGATTTTCTGAATGTTTCAACCTTTTTCTTTTTCTTTTGGCTGCTGCTGCTATAGGTCACCATGGCAGGTCATCTGTCTCCATCTCACCCTGTCCTCTGCATCTTCCTCAGTTACAGCAACCACCTTTATGTCCTCCCTTACCACATCCATAAACATCCTTTGGTCTCTTTCTTCTTCCCTGCCCAGTGGCTCCACCCTCACCATCATTCTCCCTGTACACCCTGGGATTCTTCTCTGCACATATCCAAACCACCCTAATCTTGTGTCTCTGTGTTCAAACAATTCTAGGAGTGGTGTCCCTTTAATATGTTCATTTCCAATCCTGTCCTTCTTTATCACTCCCAAAGAAAATTGCTCCATCTTCAGCTCTCCCTCCTGCCTTTTGGTTAGCACCACCATCTCTAAGCTGTACAACATAGTTTGTCTCACTACTGTCTTGTAGACTTTCCCGTCACTCTGGTCCTTCTGTCACAAATCATTCCTGCTACCTTTCTCCACCCACTCTGCCCTTCCTGCACTCTCTTTTTCACCTTTCTACCATATTCTCATTACTTTGGACAGCTGACCACACATATTTAAACTCATTTTGCTTCACCACCTCGACTTCTTGTAACCACACAATTCCACCAGGCTGCATCTCATTCATACACATGTACTCAGTCTTCATTCACCTTCTCTCCAGAGTGTAACTCCAACTCTCCAGGTTCATCTCAGCCTGCTCTCTGCTCTCACTAGAGATCACAATGTCATTTGCAAACATCATAGTCCATAGAGATTTCTGTCTGATCTCGTCCATCACCACTGCGAACAAGAAAAGGCTCAAATGCGATCCTTGATGCAATCTCACTTCCAAATTGAACACATCTGTCATTCCTACTGCGCATCTTACCACTGTCGACTGTCCTTGTACATATCCTGCATCACCCTCACATACCTCTCTACCACTCTCTTCTATTGGGACTCTGTCATAAGCTTTCTCTAAATCTATAAACACGAAAAGCAACTCCTTCTGGCCTTCTGTGTACTTCTCCATCAGCACTCTCAGAGCAAACACTGCATCTGTAGTGCTCTTTCTCTGGTCACATTTCTTCATCTCTTTTCTAAGCCCAGCTTCCCCTACTTATTCCCATAACTTCATGCTGCAGCTGATCAACTTTGCCTCTGTAGTTGCTGCAGCTTTCCAAATCTCCTTTGTCATTAAAAATCAGAACCAGAACACTTCGTTGTCATCCTCAGACAACCTCTCACTTTCCAAGATTTTTTTAAACAATGCTTAAAAATGTACCATATCATCATCAAGCCTTCTCTCTGTCTCTCTCGCTTTCATTTCCTCTATCCATCGGCTCCTTAAAACACTCTCACCACATTCTGGGGGATTTTTTGGGGGGATGGGGGTGGTTAAGACTGGTCTGAATGTTAAGACAGCCTCCCCACCTCTGGGAGGTGTGCAAGGTTGGATGAGCTGTTGTCCAAATAGTCTCATGCAAGGTTAAAATTTCCAAAAGTGTGCTCTGGGCATACTAAAACTGTAATGCTGTGCAAAAAGACAGAAGAATATATATCAAAGAAAAAGGCATAGCATTACACTTTGTGTCTGAATTGTGAGCCACAAATTTGTTTGACAGTCTGACTTCTGAAGTCAGTCAATCTGAAATAAATCATGAAATAAATAAATAAATGACTTGTCAGAAAAGATCTACATTATCCTGTGTCCATCAAAAGCTTGGCAGGCCTTCCTGATTAATTTTAAAAATAATAGCTACAATTTGCAATAATTATATGTGATGTCAGTGAAAGTTGGAATGAATAATGGGGGAACTTGTGCCATATAAATCATTTTGGCAAATCTTTTAGCTGAGGGAATAATTTGATTCCCAGAACTAAAGATGAGGTTGCACAGATTTCCTCATGTGACTCAAGGTGTGTGCTGAGCGTCTTCTTGCTGTGCCAGAGGATGCCCACAACATATATTTTAGTCAATCCAGTAAATAATATATAAAAGTCAACACTGACATCCTTCCAATACAGCTGCCAGTGCACCAGTCCAGAGCAGACACTCTGTCCTCCTCTTGCACTTGCATTCCTTTTGTGAGTCAAATTGTTCTTTTTTCTATTTTTTAAAATTGTGCTTATATTTTATCTTGTGTTTTGCATTTTAATGTCATTAACTCTTCTGCACTTAGATGAGTCAGAATTTGCTGCAGCTCTAATGTGCTCCCATGTGATTTTTTTTCTTATTTGTTGAGCAATTTCTGAGGATAAAAAAGGCTATTAATTGTTTTTCTTCCATGATACAATCTTCTATTTCTGTGCCCGACACATTTTTTCTTTGGGCGCCAGCTTACATCCAGTTCAAAGCACAGTACAAATATCATTAATAATTTCCATCCTACACAGTTGTTATTTTCATGCCTACCATCCACGTTGGTAAATTGCAAAGGTACTTTTGCTTTTTTGGCTGGGTTTTCCTCCCTGGTTTTGCAGGCAGAGAGCATCAAGAGGTGCATGGACTATGAGTGGAGGTCCATGGTGCATGTACCTGATGGAATATAGAGGAGAGGGGGTGGATAGAGATGGAGTAGGAGGTGTTGCAGGAAGGAGGTGCTTGATTGTCTCACATCAGGGAGTTGTCGCAGATGCTGTTTCCATGAGTGATCTGCTGCACGCTTTAACGCTTTGCGCACAGATCTGTTCATTGGCCACTAAAGCTCCTACTGCAGTTACCTACTGAGTCCACCATGCACTGAGGTGAAACACATGCAGCTCGTAACATAAATGACCGATTATCTGAAAACAATCTCACGATTAATCAGGAGATGTATTACTTTGCACTCAGATTTCATGCTGTGCAAAAAGCAAAGAACAGATGGACATGTCCTAAATGTACACATGCTTTGTGCTTTAGACTGTGCTTTTGTGCTACCATCTGTTTATGGGGTTGATTTGAGTTTTGTGTCAGGTATGTCCTTTGGTGTCTGTCACCTGGTCTGTGAGGTAGGTATGAATGCGTGTAAATCTGCTGTTCGTTCTTCTCATGTCTGTCCTTCCACCTGGCATGCGTGCGTGTACGTGCTCATGCCTGCGTACTGCCCCCCCTCCTGTTGTGCCACTGTTTTTTTTCTGGGTCTTTCTTGTCTTTATTTATACTCCAGTGTTTTTGCATCTTAGTTGGATTATTAGTGTGTTTTGGGGCTTGAGGTTTATTTCTGTATCATGAGGTATTTGTCATTTTGTGTCAGCATTTATATTTTTTTTATTTTAGACATTATTGTCATGTTCAGTTACCCATGTATGTTCTGTTATCTGCTGCTCACTTGTGTTCCCTTTTTGTTAGTTGTCTTGCTGTCTAATTAGCACACGTGTCTAATTAGTATGTTGGTTAAATAAGGTCACATTTTTGTGTTAGTTTTTGCGGGTCCATTGTTTGTTTCTACTTCTCAGGTGTTGGTAGTATGTATATAATTGGTATTCCTTATGTTTTCTTGTTAGGTCATGTGTTCAGTTAACTCCAGGGGAGGTGATGGTCTAGTGGTTAAGTGTTGGGCTTGAGACCAGAGGATACTCGGTTCAAATCCCAGCCTGACTGGAAAATCACTAAGGACCCCTTGGACAAGGTCCTTAATCCTCTAGTCCCCTGCCTGACATCGGGGTGAATGTGAGGCATTGATATGTAAAGCACATTGTCTGATGCAGATAGAAAAGCGCTATATAAATGCAGTCCATTTACCATTTAACGCCCATGACTTTATGCATTTTGGTCTTTTGCACTGGGAGTGCAAACAAAAACGGTCTTCTTGGGGTTTTTTTAACCATACAAAAATTAATGAAGCCTTAATGGAAAGATTTATGACCATAAATGGTCATTTTGGCAGGTTTATTTTGTAAATGAGGCTTCACATGCACTGTAGTGTTTCACTGATAGGTTTTTTTGTTTGTTTTTTTTGTTTTTTTCAGACCCTGTCGTTTTAACGGCACCAATGTATCACTCAATATTACTCAAATGGTAACAGATTATTTCATGAAAAAGCATAAAACGTGGAAAAATATATTTGGAGGTAGAGCTAATGTCCAACTTTTGTTATGTTCATATAAGTCAAAATCTGTAGAGTAGATGTCAGATTCTGGCACTCTGACACTTTCTGCTGAAAGATCTGACTGCTGACTTTAATCAGTGCAGACAGTAGGACTGAGTTTTTAACACTGCATGCTGTCAGCTAACCGCCTGTAAGATTAAAAAAAAGTAGTAATAACATGACAATTACCACACTATCAAATCAATATAGAAATAATAGTAGCTCCATAGAAGATTTTGTGTGAGAGAAGACCATAATCTATACACTGTGAATAGACTGAAATTATTATTGACATCCAAATTAATGTATATTTGGCCATACCTTTGTTGTCATTATTAACAAAATAATTCTGGCCCGGTGGGGTTCTCGTTAGCCTGGTTGTCCATCAGGCCTATACTACTGTAGGGAACACTGCACTAGCATGGTGTTTCACAGCATGTCTGATTTATGAAGCCTACAATACAGTACACATCCCAGTCTAAGGTTTTATATGTGCACACATCCTAAATTTTCTTTATGCAAACATATTTAGTTGCTTTTCTCCACAGTGTTGATGACTGATGGCTGAGGATGCTTGTTAACATTTTGCGCCTTCATTGTTTTCTTTCTTTCCCAACTGCAGCAGCAGCCAGTTTTTTTCTTTGCTCACATGTGTGCGCACGAACGAATTGTCCGTGAAGATAATTTTATTAACTACACAGATGTATAATAAAACAAATGGTGACTGGTTTATAACACAATTATGACCAAGTTGGAGAGGAGAGGTGAGAAACTGCAGCAGCAGCCAGTTTTTTCCTTTGTTCACATGTGCGTGCGTGAACGGGACAGGATGTCCTCAAACTGGGTCCTGGAGAGGCAGAAGTACTGCTAAAAGCGACCGTCATCCAGATGCTTCAAGTTCAAGTTTAAGTTCAAGTTTATTTGCCATTTGCAGTATTAAAACCACATTGGAAACATGGTGCAAGGAGCTCAAAAGTGCACTAGCAAGACATACACAAACAATAAAAAGACATAAAAGAACATAAAAATGCCATAAAAACGACAAAGCCACAAAATAATTTAAGATACATTTAAAACTAATCAAAGAGTGTTGATCATTGCTACGGCTTGTGGGAAGAAACTTTTCTATAACGTGATGTCCCACATTTAATAGACCGATAGTGCCTACCCGAAGGAAGAAGCTTAAACAGGTCCCTGGCAGGATGCAGGAGATCCTTCGTAATAGCCAAAGACCGGGACTTAAGCCTTTTTTTGTAAATGTCCTCCAGGACAGACAGTTCCACACCAATAGTTCTACTGGCTGAACGAACCACTCTATTCAAAGCCTTCCTTTCTTTAGCAGTGGCATTTCCAAACCATGCAGTTATAGCGTTTGTAAGAAGACTTTCAATGCAGCTGTGATAAAAATTTAAGAGAATATTGTTGTTCAGAGTAAATTCTTTCAGCTTACACAGAAAAAAAAAGCCGTTGTCGTTGACTTTTTAACAATTCCGTTGGTGTTATAATTCCAGCTCAAGTCATCAGATAAAAACAATCCCAGAAATTTACAGTTTCAACTGTTTTCACCTCAGCGCCATTTAATATGATAGGAGCATAAGACCTATTTTTACTGAAGTCAACAACCAACTCAAAAGTTTTTGCAGTGTTTAACTTTAAATTGTTTTCCTTGCTCCAGGAAACCACGTTTTCCAATCCAATCCAATCCAGTTTATTTATAGAGCACATTTAAAAACAACAAAGTTGACCAAAGCGCTGTACAATGACATAAAATAAATCAATAAATAAATAGATTGGCAACAATAAAAGTTTTTAAAAACAATAAAATCATCAACCCTCTAGTCAAAAGCCAAAGAAAACAAGTATGTTTTAAGACGAGATTTAAAAACTAGAGGTGACTCCGCCTGCCTGATACAGAGAGGCAGGTCATTCCACAATCTGGGACCAACAACAGAAAAAGCTCTATCACCTCTACGTTTGAGCTTTGTCTGAGGAACTACAAGCAAAGTCTGATCTCGTTTTGCACTTCAGATCTATACAAAGAGTCATCATGAGAAGAGATCAAACCAATAATAGTTGTGTCATCTGCATCTGCATGTCATATTTAATTATCAAATTATTATATCTCTGAACGCAATTGACACTATTTTTCCACAAGACATTCGGGGGCAGAGTACCCGACCTGTCCTGCCGGGACGCATGTGATGGGTTACGTGATGGACTCGTGGAGGAGATGGCAGGTCATGTGCCTTTACACGCTTTCTGTGGAGGACGTCAAAGATGTGTATATATTTGGCTTGGTGGTGACTGGCTTTCTGCTGTGTGGAGCGGGCATGGCGATGGTTTACCGGAAAATTATGAAGGTGGAAGCAGCGATAATTGGGCCATCCAGGCTGCCCCACATGATTGATTCGATTGGGAAGGCAGTGGCTGCGCAGTCGGCAGGTGTTAACCGCACGCTGGAAAACATCTCGGGCAGGATTGCAGCTCTGGAAATCCGCTTTGACCGTCAGTAAAGACCACATTCTACATTCAGATGTATTGAGAGCCACTCTGTTCTCAGAACTGTGGAATCTTTCAGGCGTCTGCTAATCTGGATATTCAGTTGGCTTCCCCAAACACAGCTGCACTTCAAGGCCGCTGCAATAAAAAACCTCCTGAAGAAGATCGACACTTAAGCCTCGCTCCCTGGTCATCCCCCTCCCCTCAGCTTCTCCAGTGGACTGCTCAGGGCTGAGCCCCTCCCCCTTCCAGGATTGTCAAGGCCGTTGATGGTGCCTAATAGGCTGCCTCCGGAGTGTTCTGATAAACTGGATTTTCAAATCTCGGTTGTCATCCTGCGTCTTTGTTTGTCTGTGTGATTATTGTTTTTCTGTGCTGATGGGGGTTTTTTTTTCCTCATTGCTGCTGTGTAACGCAGCGGCTATGAGGGTTTTTTCTCTTCCTTACCTCGTGTGTGCTTTTTATATGTGTTTATGTACCGGGCTGGCTTATGTTGTGTGTTATGTGTGTGTCGTTTGTTATGGGTCGTCTTGGTTTGCTCAGCCCTGCTGTTGACCAAGGCAGGGATGTACATCTGGAGCTGGTCCCCGGGCACCAAATGGCGACTTCTGCTCCTAACTGGCAATTAGGATGGGTTAAATGCAGTAGACACATTTCATTGTGCAGGGAACATGTTCCTTTGTGCATATGACAATAAAATTCTTTTGAATCCTTTTGAATCCTTGAATCCTTGAATTATGAAAGGATGCAACACAGTCATAAGTGTACAAAGTGTACAACAATGGGCTTAAAATACAACCTTGTGGTGAGCCAGTATTAACAATAAGTTCATCAGAGACACAGCCATTGATCTTGACTCTTTGTGGTATTCCAGTTAAAAAACTAAAAATCCATTTGCAAACGGCATCACTCAAACCCAGAAGTCTCAGTTTATGAGCCTTGCAGGGACAAGAGAATTAAAAGCAGAGCTATAGTCAATAAAAAGCATTCTAGCCTGGGATTTTTCATTGTCCAGATGTTTGTACACAGAGTTCAAGGCAAATGAAATAGCATCCTCCACACTTCTGTTCTGTCTGTATGCAAACTGGAGTGGATCAACAGACACAGGGATCTGGGCCTCATTGTGCTCCAGCACAAGACGTTCGAAGGTTTTCATCAACACTGATGTAAGCGCGACTGGCCTATAGTCATTTAAACAAGTAATAGGTGACTTCTTAGGCACTGGAATGACAACTGACCTTTTAAAACTGAGTGGAACAGTACAGCACCTCAGAGACATATTAAAGAGGTCAGTTAAAACAGGTGCAAGTTGCTCTGAGCACAGCTTTAAATCACGAGGAGGAATACCGTCTGGCCCAGGCGCCTTCCTGACCTTAGACCTGGACAGGGCCCTCCTTACATCCTCCTGTAAAATCGTGAGACCATTTTCCTCATCGCTCACCAGAAAGTCCACTCGCTCCCTTTCCAAGGTATCAAAGCGACAATAAAATTTGTTTAAATCATTAGGGAGAGAGTTACCAAAAGTAACCATGTGCTCACTCCTGGGCCTCCAAGAGGTGATGGCACTCAATCCCTTCCACATCTGTTGTGGATTGTCCTCTCTAAAATAACTCTCAATCTTTTCACCATAGGCCTGCTTAGCAGCTTTAACTGATCTCTCAAAAGACTATCTGGCCTGCTTATAGGCATTGACATCACCAGAGCTGAAGGCTCGAGCACGTTCCTTTAACTTCCTGTTCACGTCTGCATTAAACCATGGTTTTTGACTTCCCCATTGTTTCACAACTTTCTTTGGAATACAAGAGTCAATACAGAAGCTTATATCCAGTAACAGTCTCGCATTATTCATTCAGATTCTCAGATGGAAAGACATATCAATCCGTAGCATCAAAACAGCCTTGCAATTTTAATTCATTGTCCTTAGTCCAGCACTGTACAGTACGTGATATAGGCTTAACATATCTACTCCTCTGTATGTACGTAGGAAGAAGTAGAATTGAGGAATGATCAGACCTGCCAAAAGCTGCTCTCAAAGTAGACCTGAATGCGGATTTCACATTACTGTAACAGTGATCCAAAGTTTGTGTGCCTCGGGCGGGATGTTTCACAGTTTGGAAAGACAGACTTGAGATTGGTCTTGTTAAAGTCACCAGCTACTATAACCACTGCGTCTGATTTAGAGTTCTCACATTTTAATATAATGTCACTCAGTTCATCTAGAGCCACACAAGCGTCCGCACGTGGATGTATGTACACTGCGCACAAAAACATCACTGCAAACTCTCGAGGGAGATAAAAGGGGCGACACTTCAGAACAAGGCATTCTAGATTAGCTGTACACGTTTTGTTGACAATAACACTGTCTGTGCACCAAAGATTATTAATAAGGAAACACACACCTCCTCCTTTCGCTTTCCCGGTGTGCTCTTTCGAACGATCCAAATGATGGACAGAAAATCCTGGAGGCTGAAAAGTAACAAGTCTGTGTCAGGCAGAACACGGAGCAGTCCCGAGCCTCACGCTGGGTCTGGATGCAGCTTAACAGGTCATCCATCTTGCTGGGCACAGACTGAACATTTGCCAGCTAAATTGAGGGGAGTGGGATCCTTGTCGGGCGACTGCGTAACTTAACAAGCAGTCCTCCACGCTTTCCACTGTGTCTGCGCTTTCGCCACCAGCGAACTGTGGCATCTTCGCTCGGAAGCTCAGGTCTCCGATGTACGTGGCGTAACTTTCGCCCAGCACCTTCACTTCGCTCCCTGCCTCTGTGCCCCGACTCCTGGCCCCTCGTATGTCGAGTAGGGCACGTATGAAAATCACTGCACCTGAGTTCAGGAATCACATGAGTCCAAGCATTATCCCGAATCTTAAGAAGTGCATCCTGGTCATATTTAATTGTGGCAAGTGTTTCTACAACAAGAACAACCAACAAAAAACACAAAGTGCACAAGAGAGAACTTGCTGCGGTGCCTTCTCTCGGCGCCATCTTGGGCAGGTAGGCAGTAGCTGTATTAGGAGATGCAGCTCCTGTTGCAAATGATGAACTTGTGGCGTCGCATGGCGTCCGGTCTGAACGCAGCTCAAGCAGAGCGACACACCGGGCGATGGTGGCGCGTCCATCGCCAGGTGAGGGATGCGAATTTGTGGCATCACGTGGCATCCGGTGTGAACGCGGCATAAGTATTATGTTTTGTCTTTTTTTTTCTTTTCCTTTTTTTCCTTTTAAATGGTAATGATGGATTATCTGCATGTCTCAGGGAAAATTAAGGTGAAGAAAGTTCCTGGAAATAAAACTGCTACAGTATACTTCCTGGAATATGGAGTGTAGGCTGTTAACTGCTGTAAAGACTGTCAACAACAATTTTGCGGAGCTGTGACAGGGGAACACTCATAGGTACAGTCAAGAGTACTATTATTAATATATTTTTCAACACAGCAGTATAACATTTGCACCATATGTTTCCTGTCTGCATATGATAGGTGAGAAATGCCGGCAGTTTCTGCACTTGCTGAAATTTATTGTCATTTTATATATTTTTTTAAGACGGAGGCGCTGCACAGTGTTGTGGTGATGTTACACTGATTGACCTATAGTGCGGAACAATGTTCTGTATAAGGTGTGAACATTGCTTATTTCTAAT